>NW_014037430.1:0-4032 GCF_001186125.1 Sphaeroforma arctica JP610 | reverse complement strand
TATTATATATGTACATGTATGTATATATAATATACGAGTATATATTTAAATATATATATAATGTATGTATATATATGTGTGTGTGTATGTACATGTATAAATATCTATATGTCGAAAAATACCATTTATATACATATATATATATATATATATTCATATACATTATATATATATATATATTCATATACATTATATATATATATACATGTATGTATATATTATATTATATATACATATATATACATATATATATCGATGTAGGTGTCTTGTCAAACAATCCAATACGACTGCAAGTGATTTGAAACCTAAAATTTAATTATTAATTGGACAAAAGTGCCTACAAGACGCTTTAAAAGTATGATCTAGAACCGATCAATCTGACTAATGTATGAGCCTACGCTGGCCACCGTCATTACGGCGCAGCTGTCAAGTTTAGGCACATAATCGCACCCGTTGATATTCGAATCCGAAAGCACGCACAAGTATGTCAGCTCATTATTTGCGAAGGACACGCATGTCACGGAATTCTGACACTCTACTGCGCACTGGTACCATCGCTCCTGCATAGTCATATCCTTGAGATCGCTCAGGTCTACAGTCGCAAGCACATTGGCCTCGGGAGAAAACGAGGCATCTGCGATCACTACATGTACCTCATTGTTATCTAGATAAAAAGACTCGAAAGCAATGGCAGTGGTGTTCTGGTTATATCCGGGATACAAACAGCGTTCGTAGTTGGCTGTATCCTGACACTCTAGTCCAGTGTCACAGCCATCGGTTGAGTTCGCACGTAGATCGACGTCAACAGTCACACATCGCTCGTTCTCAGGCACCACTGGATGGCAGCCTACATCGTCCATTCCCTTCCAATTCACATTGTACCCTGGAAATGCATCGAATGTGCACGCTTTCTCGTTATTTTTAGCATATACTGCGTACAACACAGTTTCTGGAGGCACAACTGTTCCGTTAGCCTTGATAAACTGCTGTGCATACTCCATGCTGAATGTCACGCTATTCGGTAGCAGACGGCATTCGTTCTCATTCATCGCTTCAGGTTTGTACACAAACGCAATACCCCAGCAGGTAGTATCGCAGGCGGTCGTGCAGGCTGCTACAAACTCAATAACAGTTGGGTATAGGGTCGAACCCCTAAGATCGGGAACATCCTTGGTGGACGTGTAATTGTCACTGAAAGCCATCAAGCCTCTCGAGAGCCCATCAACGCGCTCATCCGATCGTACATAACCATAGCCTTCGACAGTTATGTTACTAATCATATCAGAATACTCATCTAGTAAGGCTACGCGTGCGGCTTTATCGGCTTCCAGAGTGGTGTCGTTCCAGCAAACACCCACATACTTGTTCGGGTCCAAGGGGTGATAGTCGCACTTTAGCCCTGCGCTGCAGCCAGAGTTATCGTATGACAGGTCGTACACTGCCGTCTGTTCAGGAGCACACATCTGATTAACACCGAACTGAACATTGCATCCGAACTTAGTCACATCGTAAGTCACTTCACCACCTTCTTGATAGCCTAGAAACTGACCCTCTGGGCACGCACCTGTCCCGTTGGTGGTGATCATCATCTGATACAGACCATACCGCATGTCCCAAGTTTCCTTGTATCCCGTTGCAGAATACAATGTCGTTTGATCTGCCCACACACACTCGGTTGCATTGGGATCAGTCTCTGGCAGATAGGCGAACCCAAAGCCAATGCAACTTGCTTCAGCGTTGCATGCATTACCGCATGCATTCGCATACTCGCTCACACTGGGATACATGTCTGATCCAGCAGTACCACTCAATTCCTCAACGTAGTTGGGTAGTGTACGGTAGTCTAATTTCCATAGGACAACAGGCTCGCTTTCTGAGTGAATGTGTTGAAAACCTGGTACCACAGCCGCAGTCATAATTGTATCTCCATAGTATTCCTTTACTACTGCATCGGTGTCTTGACTTGGAATATCTGCGTTTAATAATGTAGTGCGGCTGAACTCGGGACAGCTGATAAAGGCATCGTTGTATACCTGAAACTTATCAGTTTGAGACTCTTCTGGGCAAATATCACCGAAGAGCTTGCACACGAAGGTATCTTCGAGATTCTCGAATGTCCTACACCAGGCCACTGAAAAGCACTCTTCCGCACACCGTGTTCTCCTTGCAACTATTGTACTATCCCTTAGACTTTCTAAATTGATCTCTTTATAACTATCCCCGCTCATAACCTTCCCGATATATTTAGTCGTGTATGTCTGTCCCTGCACCGAACCTTCCGGACTCAATTCTATTATCGATCGAGCAGCTGACATTGTTGCTACAACCGAGATAGCCAGGCATGTTATTCTAAATGAAAACATGATGTATATATCGAACCAAGTGTTCAATCTCTACTGGTAATAATGTTTGTTTGTTTGTCAACAATATGTTAACAATATGTTTCCAGCTTGTGAAGTAAATATGTACAACCAGTTACACAGTCCCGCTGACTTTATACAACTTTTTTAAGACGGTGCGCGCCTGCGTGTGGCCGAGCGCCCACGTAGTTTATATAAATACAAATATAGAAATAGAAGTACATATTTTTATGAAAACAAAATAAAAAAAGTTCATTTCTAGTAGGTTGGTAACTTGGTATGTATAATTTTGCAACAATATTGCTTTTATTATAGTTTATATGATAAATCTTGATCTGTCGTTTTCCTCGAAACTGTCGTAAACCCTAAAATACCATTCCAGTACACTGTGTATACAGTAACAATATTCCAGAGTAAATTGGTTTACAACAATATTTTCACATAGTGTTTTATTGATCAAACTTTTCGTATTTTATACCAGAAATAAAAGTTCAAACGTGATGAGGCATGACCAGCTCACCAGGAGTACTCGCAACTCAATGAGAGATGGCTTCGATGATCAAGTACTCGCTTCTCACGAGTCACAACTAACTTTTCACCACTCACGATTTACGAGCCACAACTCTCCACTCATAAGAGTCACCACCCACCAGTCACAACTCACGAACTCGAATAGAGAGGCAACAAACAATTTCAAGCAAAACAGGAAATCGGATGATCGAGACTTCGAGAGTCGGTCGGGACTCGGGACTGAAAAAGTGGAAATCTCAGGGCTGGGCTCAGGGCTCAGGGCCTCAAGCACTCATTTTGAGTGACTGAGGTCTGACCGTCTGAGTCAGTATTTTCGCTTTTAGGCGATCCGCCCTGTAGTTTGTAGTTCTGGCTGTTCTGTAATCTGAACTGTCTGCAGGTCTGCAAACAGTGAGCGATGTGACTGAGCACTGAGCAGTTTCGGCACAGTCTGACTCAGGCCTGTGTGTAAGTATCAGCCGCCCGGGTCCTGAACAAAGACATTTGTATATATATATATATAATATTTTTTATTAAATAATAGACCAAAAATAAAACAAAACAAGTAAACATGAAAATATATATTTATTATTTGGGCTATGGTAAACAAAGCGAAAATATCTTAGTCTACCCGACTCCGAGTCGGGCCGAGTCGCCCGAGTGTCGCCAACTCGCGCCATTCGCTAACTACGCCAATACTCACTGAGCCCCCGACTCGCCGACAGCCGACTAAACCTGACGGCTGACAGCCTGACCAAGGAACACATATTTTTCGAAAATAAATATGGCGAAAAATTGGCATATTATTATTTTAAAATAGTAAATATGCACTGAAAACGTTAAATATGAAATATGAAATATGATATGAAATTTGGAAAAAATGCGTGTTACGCAAGTTGATTTCAGAAATACGGCAAAAATAATAACATTTGGTGTAAAAAAATTGAAATATGCCATATATAAAAATATGCCATAAATATGCCATGTTTCTAAAATATGCCATATTTCTAAAATATGCCATATTTCTGAATAAGGCATATTTGTGAAATATGCCATGTGTACCATATACACATATATTTACGAAATATTTCCAATATATAGTATTTCACGGCTGTATTATAAAAATTGTATAGGCATATAGCCTGTATTTTGCAGTTCTATC
>NW_014037431.1:0-4032 GCF_001186125.1 Sphaeroforma arctica JP610 | reverse complement strand
GTATGTTTGTATCTATGTATGTAAATATGTATGAGTGTATGTATGTATGTATGTAAGTATGTATGTATTTATGTATATATGCATTTGTATATTTTATATATATATATATATATATATACACACACACACACACATATATATATATATGTATATATATATATGTGTGTGTATTCATATATATATACTCATAATGATCAAGTTGTGCTGTACGACATACATCTGGTCATCTCATAGGACGGTCAAGTATTTTCGTAAGCTCTAAAGTTAGGATACAGAATTCTATAGCGCACGCCACCCAATACAGGTTGCGACATTCACCACATCAGAGCGAGATATATACTTCCCTAAGAATAGGCAGAATACAAGCCTTCTGGCGTATCAAGAAGCATTAACAATACTTTGTGCAGACACCTACATTCGCATCCGGCGCTGACTAGGTATCGATTGAGCCAGTGGCAGGGGTGCCATATCCTCCCATTCATCATCGTCGTTGTTATATATTGATTCGTACGCAATAACTTTCTCTTTCTTCGCCTACAATAGTGGATTATTAGGGTAGTAGATGTCATTCTAGAAGCTAACTTACGCATGACAGTATCAATGTCGCAATCAGGTACGGTTTGTCAGGAATGGCAATATTTGTGACAAGCTGTAGATCTAGTCAAACCCACGTGATGTTTCAACGCTTAGATAGACCTGCGGGCCAGTTGTTGAACCCTATTTTTCACAACCTCAAGTCTTAATTTTGGTGCTTCAGCTAAGTCTATGCCTTCATCAATTCTGCATATATCTGGTCATAGTTATCCTACATAGAAACTTGGAATAAAGAAGCATTTATCGAGCATGATACAAGCATCCACTGGCAGTAAATATCAGCAAACTCGGTCTTTTAAATATACACATCCAATATATTTCCCGTAGTGGATAGAATGCAAGTTGATCACAATTCAATACATACAACAATGGTTGGACGAAACAGTTGGCTCTTAACACACTCAACTCAGCCCTGCATAAAGATTCATTCCTTGTATTCCAAATCACACGGCGTGAAAATGCGTCTCAGCGAGCAAGCCACGGTGGTGTATAGAGTTCAAGTACACAGTACGGCTCCAACACACATTGCGCGTTGCCATAGAATACAGGACACATATATACACACGCGCATGCCATCCCCCGGATAATTTGTCTGTACACCGCAAATACACAACAAAGTCGTATCCAAACCTCAGCCTGTTGCAGGGCTAGTCTGGTCTTGTTAGGTGGAGATATCTCGGCCATGGAAGCGGATGCATTGGCTTTCAGTTTATTGTAATTTTTGGTTGCACTCGGACCGAAGTGTGTGGATTTGGCTTGCATTTTCTGCTTCTGAGGTGACCGTGGTATTTTAGGGGTTGTGCTGGCAGCTATAGAAGGAAAGAAGTCATTATTTGCGTGTTAGTCCTCTTCTCCAGTCGAGCTGATTTAAACCTGGAATTCATTTAACGGGAATAAAAAATTGAGTGTTAGTAAGTACAAGCAACAACGCTCGTGGTCAGGTAGGCACCTCTCTCGTTACCCATACAAATAGATGATGTATCTCACAACTTGGTCACGATAACTGGAGAACAGTACAAAAACAACAGTAAAAACCGCCCCCACTGTGATCAGGGGCCCAGTCATCCCCGGTAATTTTGTCAAGGTGTGGCGACGAGAAGATTCTGAGCGCATACATAAGTGTTGTTACAACTGATAGTGTACTATCGATTAGGTCGACAAACTATACCAGCGTCAACGAGCATGGGCATCGACGCAAGGGTTGTGGTGCCACTATCAGCTGGGATGTTACTCTGATTGCGGGATTTGGCTGCATTGATCTGCGCTTGAGTTTGGAATCGCCTCTGTGTCGTTCCTGTGCAGCAAGGCATAGTTAAGCGTCTGTTAATGATTGTAGAACCACGAAACTTGCTATTTCGAAAATAGAGTGGCAGCCAGTCAATGGTAGTCGGGCCATCGACCTAGTCAATTGAAACATGCTCTCGTGGTGTGCGAATAATCAGTTAGGTCGACAAACTATATCAGTGTCAGTGAGCATGGGCATCGACGCATGGGTTGTGGTACCACTATCAGCTGGGATGTTACTCTGATTGCGAACTTTGGCTGAATTGATCTGTGCCTGTGATTGGAATCGCCTCTGTGTCGTTTCTGTGCAGCAAGGCATAGTTAAACGTCTGTTAATGATTGTAGAACCACGAAAGTTGCTAATTCGAAAATAGAGTGGCAGCCAGTCAATGGTAGTCGGGCCGCCGACGTAGTCAATTGAAATATGCATTCGTGGTGTGCGTACTATCGATTAGGTCGACAAGCCATACCAGTGTCAGTGAGCATGGGCATCGACTCATGGGTTGTGGTGGCACTATCAGCTGGGATGCTACTCTGGTTGCGGGCTTTGGCTGCATTGATCTGCGTCTGTGTTTGGAATGGCCCCTGTGCCGTTTCTGTGTAGTATGGTATAGTATTGAAACGTCTGTTAATGATTGTAGAACCGCGAAACCTGCTAATTCGAAAATAGAGTGGCAGTTAGTCAATGGAGGTCGAAACTATATCAGCAGCGTGTGGAGAGGGGGAGCATACCATTGTGATTGGTGACTATGCAAGCAATGCTCCAGGTGGCCAATATGCCCCAATATGGCCAATTTGGTATCCACAAGCCCTTCAGCCGTACATTCAACCGGAATTCTAAGAACCCTTCCTATCAGACTACCTCACACAAACATCAACACCCCATGACATGACAAACTTCCCGGCCTAAAATGGGCGCCTATGTGTTCTAACTACCTTGTGTTCCACTCGCAGAAGACCTCTCACCCGCATCTGACCACTGCTTGCGTGCCTTGGCGGCGTTGGTCTTTGCGGCGGTTTTCAGTACAACCAGAGTGATCTGCAGTACGGGCATTGCATGGGTCAGTATAAAGTAATTCATACCTGTGCGCTTCAGTAGGCGTGCATGTAATTGCAATATAATACTACAATATAAGGTAGAGCATATCTGTGCTCTATTGGTTTCCGTACCAGTTTATAGTACTCTACCCCTTGTGCACACAGACCCATGGATGGAGATTACAAGGTTGCCCAGGATAGCAAATGTGGTGGTGCACATTTGGTATGTTTCAGTGTGTGGATCTGTTACAAGCAATATTGTGCAAACCTCACGTGCAGAAACAGTTTTAAACCTGTTCTCTAGTCAAAGCCTCGTCGTACCTCCGCACAAGCGGGTAAGTGATTAACTAGCATGACACATTCGAGTAAAGCTGGCAAAAAAGGTTGTGATCACGGAGATCACACAAAGCGCCTAGTGCATTAAATATGTTAACTACATCTTTGTTTCGAGTACCGTCATACATGCGTACCCAATTATCGAAACGCCCACGACTTGCATTGATAGCACACGTACTAAGGGGATCCAGGGGCACCGAAATAATATTTACTCATCTATCACTCACTTATAATCGATAGGGACTATATTAGAGACACTTACTTTGCTGGGCAGGCTTTGCTTGGGCGCTAAAGGCGTTGAAAAGCTCGGGGGCACTGCGGACGGTCGGTTCCACGATGTTTTTTGGTTTACATGATCAATGTAGTACCTGTATACAAAAGGTAGGATTGAAGGTTTCGAATTCATCATATCGATACACTATGTGGCAATATACCTCGGCATTACACCTTACTGTGGTATAATGAGATCTCTACGCCTTCAGGGCACCAAATGCGTATACAGCATACATAGATGATTGATAATTATTTCAATCATATGTAATCTAAAAAGAATTGTCTTGTCTCCAATTCCATAAAACGAAGTAAAAAAGAGTACATTCTACCCCTCTCCCCTTCCCCTCCCACGTCAGTCTCATAACGAGCAGTCAGGAAAGCCCTCAACCAGGGAAACAAATCAGGCTGGAAAACAAACATAAAAAATCGAACAACCGCAAGGCAGATATGAAAATAGAATACCATAACACATGAACGATTCTCCAGTACCACCATACAACGCATACG
>NW_014037432.1:0-2500 GCF_001186125.1 Sphaeroforma arctica JP610 | reverse complement strand
AGCCAAACGCCGAAGGCTCGCTGTAAGGTGATGTCCTGCACATGGAGGGGATAGGTGCGAGCTTAATTATGTATACGTATTTAAAGTGAAGTCACTGGGGTATTCTGCAACATTTAGTCATGTATAAATACAATCACAGCGTTTCGTGCCAAACTGCGACACGTGGAAAAGCCAGAATGAAATCTCGTAACTTTGCTTACGGCTTGAAGCTCTCTTCGTAACAACACACGTACCAGGCGCAGATTACAATCTACAGGTGCAGCTCTCACCACACAATGAGACTGGCAGATGAGTGCACGTACGCACGCATACATGCTCACTGTACTGGACATTATAATCAGTAGACTTGAAAATCTCTTGCGTCGTAGTTACACATAGTCGAAGCTCACGAGAACCAGCTGGAGACGAAAACACGTATAAAGAAGTGTAATACCTTGACAGTTATATCGGAGATGATAGGGTACTTTCCACGTGCCGGTTGGGGCGGGTAGAACATATCCACTCTCATGAGATACGTCGCAAAGTCCGCTGTTATGTTCGAGAAGGTCACATCCCTGACGTAAGAACCGCGACCCTGCACAGTCAAAAGCAAGTGAGTGATGGTAGTCGCCAATTTAAGTCCAAGAAAAAGACATGGGGAACAGCGGAATAGGTTCTACATAGATGCGAACACCTTACATGAGAGTACAAAGTGTCGGATACGTTGTATAATGAATACAGCATATCGTTCCACAAAGACACGACCCAGACGCCCGCCTCGCTACTAGATCAGATCATTCTGCTCAATTAACATGTAGTCATCTGGTAGTACAAATACACAGAAAACAGTAGACTAGATTCAAAATGCCGAACAAGTGTATAAATTGCGAGCACCGAATATAGAAACGCCGCACACCCGAGCTGATATAGTTACATTGCAGCGGCTAGAGTAGGTAGAAGCTTCACGTATTACACTCCGCACTCACTCCGGGAAAACTAAGTAATCGTCGGATGATCACAGACCTGCCGCGTTTTAATCCGGATGAGCGGGTATCCTCGTTTGCTGTTCGTGCTCACAGAGTTGCGGATAGTAACATTCTGGACTCCACCCGACATCTCACTCCCAATAGTCAGACCGTGGCACTGTCCGAAGGCCATGTCTTCCACCAGCACGTTCTGCGTTGGTTTGCCTATCCTTCTTGCGGCAGCATCTCGTCCCGATTTTATGGCGATGCAATCATCGCCTGCGATAGGTAGCCGGGAACATTAGGGAGTATTTGGTAGACAAGGGTGTAGCAGACATAGATCGAGGTAGGAAGACGCAGGTGCAAATGCTATATGTCAGAAATGTGTGCACTATATAGGACAACACGTAGGCCTAATCAACGACTAGCAACTAGTTAAGCTCGGCACGTCACGTTATAGAGTACGCGAAGAATTTGTTTTTAGTATGAGGGTAATTAATTAAAAGTTGGATGCAAGAAGCATAAATTTCCCAAATCTCTGTGTAAAGCCAGAAACTTTTGAAAAGGGACAATACCACATATAGAATGCTCTTCTCTGTAAAATACCGATTAAACCCCCTATCAAAAGGCTCCCTAGTAAAATGAAAGCTCGAGTCGATCACATTGCACTTACCAACACTTATTTTGCATCTGGCGATGTAGACATTAGTGCACGAATCCGGGTCGATGCCATCAGTATTCGGCGAGTCGGAAGGTGCGTTGATATCCACATCTGTTATACTCACATCATTGCAGAACAACGGGTGAACGGTCCAGAATGCTGAATTGATGAGCTTTATGCCATGCAACACCAAACCGTCCACGAATATGGGCCCTACAAGTGTAGGTCGAAGCGCGCCCTTCTCCTCCCACCAGGCCATTCCCGCACCGTCTATTGTACCATCTCCCTGTCAGTGACACAGAGTGGGTTTATAGACATGAGTTGCAAACGTTGAGCTGTGATGCAAAACCAAGGCGCGTGGCTCAAATGCTCGGAGTATACGCGCCTTGATCAGCGCTATGGTTTGCTGCAGCATCCGTGGCAATACGTACTGAATACCAAGCATGATTTTCAGTTCAACGGATGAAATGGATACTTTCTAAAACGCGAAAAGGTATATATCGCCGTCGTTTTGCTTTGAGATATACCTCAATGGTGACATTACGATTCTTCTCCCAGTCAAGGCACATATCGTCGAGCTTTTTTGACTTCCCGCCGACGTTTGAAGGGGCACTTGAAAGTTCGAGGCACCTCCCGATGTTAATAAGCGACGCGTGCTTCTTCGTCATCTTCCCTTCAGACCTTGTATAGATATGGGGGTAGTCAACTGACATCACAGAAGATAAAACCATTCAGGGGTTTGACGAGCTAAGACACAGGAAACCCAAATATAGGCAAACCAAACGCTGCAGGCGTTCTATCGAAGCTGCACCTTGGGAATCCATATTTACATATTTACATATAAATAAATAAATAAAGATATATATATATATATATATGATATATAGTAGGTTTT
>NW_014037433.1:0-4036 GCF_001186125.1 Sphaeroforma arctica JP610 | reverse complement strand
ATTTGTGGGGGGGGAGGGGGGCGTGCTTGTGTGTGTACATGTATATATATTATAACTATGGCAAGTTATATCTGTATCCATCGACATGACATCTGCGTTTGCAATTGAGCTGAATCATAGGCCTAGATGAATTAACATTCATGTGATACTTTTGTTTTTCTTGGATAATGCCCGTCAAATTTTTGCGTCGTTATATAGGATACATACAAGTCGAAATATTTGTTTACTCAGCCCCGTACTTGGGTGGTTTGTATCATAACACTTATTTGTATGCTTATATGTGTCCTATCGATTTACAGTATCTGTAGTAAAATGTGCATCTCGACCGAAGTAGTCACACACCTGCATGCTATACGAATCAACCGTCTATTCACATACAGATGCGTACATACTTATGGCAAAGATTGGTACTACTGCAATTTCATCAAGATCAGTACTTTTGAATTTCTTTCTAACTTATTGGTGTCACTTATTAGTGTACAGACGCGTACGCGTCTCGGGATTATAGGCTGAAGGGTGCCCTTTAAGTTTCCATGGACTGTCACAGGTTTGTCGTCCTCACTCCAGCAATTGAATCATCGAGCATACTTTTCCGCCGAGCCATGGACAATCCCATTTTCTCCGCTATATTCCGCTCTATGATTGACCGCACGACTCGAGGATCTCTCTCAAATTTGGACAGCACACCAGACTCGCCCAATAGCTGTCTAATATATGCTCGAGCTTCTAGCACTAGATGGTATAGTGTATTCCAATCAGCGCAGCTAGAATTTGCGCTAATCTTTATATTCCGAAGACCAGCTATCAAATCGCTTGGCAGGTTCACAGGCGTGGGAGCGCCTACGTAAATATACGTGTTGAGCAACGCCAATATTTCACATAATTTCGTCACTGCGACGTGTTTATCACTGAAATCGCCCAGAAGATTGATATCGCGGATGAATTTGCAATTTTCGGAACAATATCTTCTCTCGGATATATCTAGCAGGTACGAATACAACTGTCCATCCGTCAATATGATGTCGAGCTCCCCTCTTGGGTCCAAGAGATTGTACGCCTGGCTAACCGTTTCCACATTGTCCATTCCATGCCAATTGAAGTAGATGAATATGTCTTTCACGACGACAAAGCCGAAGAATTCTACCCACATGAGTATTGGGATCCAGTATGAGACTACAATTTCAAACCATACTCCTCCGAAGCCCACCTCGTCTAGTTCTGGCAACAGAATAGCACAGACATATAGTATAGCTAATGAACACCAAACGCGCACGGCAGGCTGGTAGTCGACGAATTGTTGTGCAGCTCCACGCAGCTTCCACGTGTAGAACGCAAATTCAAGGAGTAGAAGTAATTGAAGTGCTCTGATACCCTTAATGGCGACCTTGTGTTCCGCGCACCAGAGTACTGTTTCATTTAGAACTATAGGTATCACTGTGAGGACTACGATAAGTAGTGCCATCCGAACCAGCATCAGGGGATATCTAGGCTCATATATACCCCTGCAATACACGAGGTACATAACCCTGAAGCGCAATATGAGCGCTGTGTACAGCACATTCGAGCAAATTACTTTAAAAGTTGAAACCAAGGCATTTAGGGCATTCGGAGGGTGACCAAGTGAGGAGAAGACGCGATGGGCGAACAGAAAGTTCGAAAGCGGATAAAGGATTAGACTCCACGAAAGGTGTACCAAAAACCACGGCAGCCTGCATCGGTACTCTGGGCGCTTCAAGTTGTACCAGTTTATGGCTACAAAGGACAATATCAATATCTGAGTGATGCCAAATAAAATGAAGTTCGTTTTCCTATACTTATCCATGCTCATACCGTACCGCGAGGTAATGACCGTCGACGACCAGATGAGCGAAGCCAATGAAGGAACATATACAAATAGTAACCATGTGAGATTGGTCATCAAAGATCTCCGATCTCGAAATACTAGTCGGTCTTTGCTCTTCTCGGAGTGTGATGTCGCCTGTGCAATGCCCCCACCTATCGACTCAGTTGTGGACAATTTACTGTCGAATTCTATTGAAGGTATCACACTTGTGTGTTCTTCGTCCAAACCGGCCTTTAACTTCGCACGTACATTCTCACAATCCTGCGAAGATGTTACCGGGGAATCTCTTACACTTTCCTCGACGGAGGAGTTACTGCCGTTTTTACTCATCATCTCCCAGCCTTAAAGACGTCACAAGACTGTCCAATCGAATGGCGTCCACTATGGATTCTGCACTCAGCACACTTAAGGTTGAGTTGAACCTTAAATATATGCATGCACTATACTTTAAAAGTGAATTCCTGGCTTCACAGATGTTTCTATGAATATGGAGGCAGAGGCGGGGAGAAAGTAGAAACCGAGAAAGGGGAGTGAGCGAGAGGGTCACAACGACGAGTATAAATTATGAGTTATCATGAGAACTCAGGCCGAGTCTAACCGGTTATAGCGAATTTTCGCTATAGTAACAATAATAGGGCAAATTAAGGCTGGAAATTTTCGAAATGACGAAGGTGTCCTTTCGAGATTTCAGACTCAATTGCACCGAAGTAGTTAACGTATAACTCGACATTTCCCGCCAAAGTACCGACTATTTATAAACCTACTCTAAGTGCGTAGCTTTCAATAATTTAAATGTATGTTATAATATATCATAGAAAGTGTCTAATAAATATATACTACTTCTAATATATACAACCTCTGTTCTTTTGTGATACAATATGGACGAGAAACTTCGCTTCTTCTACACACGCCGAGCAGCATTGAGACAGCGATTGGCTAATGCCATCAATGAGGATACATCCAGTGCTAGTGATGTGCTTAGCAATATTTTGCGTACAATGGAGGAGAGTAGCATTAACACAAGTAGTATTGATAAGGAGGAGGATAGTGACGAAGACTCCAAAATGAGGATAATATTACAACCACTCTGATAATAACTACAATATTAACGGTATTAACAAACATCATTCCTGTTCTAGAACAATCAAATACCATGCCTAGAGGATCACTTGTGTATCGTTTTCGGCCATCGTTCGATGAGATCGCTGGACACATGCTACAAATGAACTCCTTCTATGTTGACATGCGCATGAGCTTACCTCAGTTTTTAGTTTTAAAACAAGCTATCATACCTATGTGTGAACGCGATGAAGTCATGGGAAGCCTGAGGAACGGAAGCATCGATGTTGGGGTTCAATTGGCCAGACCTTTACGTATGTTAACGGGGGGCCAAGTGGCAGATCTCAAGTGCACACATGTAATGCATAAAAGTACTGTATATGCAACATTTAAACGAGTAGTGCGTGCAATCAACTGGCCCTTGGAGTAAATTCCTAAGCAACCTGTGATCATCGCTATCGATTCACAGCATTTTCTTGTTCATCTTTTGGCTCCGCACATGACAAGCGTGCCTTAGAGGCCTGTGGCTTTTTAGATCTGATTCGGACGCTGCCTCGACCGTATTATGTAGTAGGTAATAATGCGTACACGGGTGATGAATTCATGCTTATTCCTTATCCGGGGAGAAACCTGGGCGAATACTGGGATGCCTTCAATTTCTTTCAATCCCAAAGCAAACGTTTGGGATATTTCTAAGAAAGTGAAGTATCCTATGGAAGGGTTTTAGGGTTTCTCATTCAAGCAGCAGCCATCATCACGGGCACTAAATACCCTCGGTTTCTCAAACATCAAACAAACTTACTTCACTTCTGCGGCCTGCTCCCCGCGCGACCATTAGTGGACTACCTCGGAGGTTACCTGGGAATACAACTCGACTCAATGGCAAGCAAAAATCGACTTACCCCTCTGACGCAACCCGCCTGGGCCCACGATAAACCATCACTGCGCTTCCCGTACAGTATCTATGCTCACCTGAAAACTGTACACAAACCCACGGGCGGGCGTACACCCGACCATGTAGCCCTCCGCCAACGCTGTGACGACATCAGGAAGAACTCAACAAACCGTTGGTCCAACAAATAGATCGCGGCAATGGCCCGGCGCCAATACTACTACCAACTGGTTATGGGTAAA
>NW_014037434.1:0-4037 GCF_001186125.1 Sphaeroforma arctica JP610 | reverse complement strand
TCATGCACGCACAGGTATACGTTTCTTATTTTGGGTCTTTTTTTGAACTCGCACTCCCTACAAGGCTCGCATCTACACTGTACTATGTGGGGCTGCGCAAGTGTACAATAAGACCGCTATACTTTAATTCCTGTGTTCACGTACGGTTCTTCATATTGTGTTGGTGCGATTTATGGCTCTAGTTGATGTTATCTCATCGTAGGGACAGGATCGTGTTTTCTGATCTTGTTTGCTGTTTAGTCGTATATATGATGTCTGTCTCTGGTGCTCGAGTGTGTATATCGTGATGCTGGTTTATCTATGTATTTAGTTGACGCTCGGTTGACATGCATAGTGAAGTAAACACAGATATATGAACATATACATATCAATGATTATAAGACAAAGTGTATATTACTATCACACTCTGGTTGCACGGTGCAGTGTTAGGGTGATATATGAACACACATATGTTAATGCTTGCAAGACAAAATGTTTATTACTTTCGGACCTGGTTGTATCTGTTGTGTTAGAGTGTTCTATGAACATATACATATCAATGCTTTTAAGACAAAGTGTATATTACTATCATCCCTGGTTGTATCTGTTGTGTTGGAGTGTTCTATGAACATGTACATATCAATGCTTATACCACAAAGTGTATATTACTATTACACCTGGTTGTCTATGTAGTGTTAGGGTGATATATGAACATACACATATCAATGCTTTTAAGACAAAATGTTTATTACTTTCGGACCTGGTTGTATTTGTAGTGTTAGGGAGTTTTATGAACATATACACATAAATTCTTATACCACAAAGTGTATATTACTATCACCCCTGGTTGTCTATGTAGTGTTAGGGTGACCACTGTTGAGCATTAGACTTCCAGGGAACGGGGTCTAGACATCGAACATTGTACTGTGTCGTTGTCTTTGACACACACATCTGATGTTTCCTTTCGACCTATACCCATCAGCGCGGTGTCATCATGGTGTGGAGCTTATGCATACCTACACCTCTTTTTTTGTCTTGTGGAGCTTATGCCTGCCTACACCTCTTTTTGTCTTGTGGAGCTTATGCCTACCTACACCCGTGTTTGTTCAATCCCTTTCTCACACGGATTGCCAGAGTCTTCTAGGCGTCTATACCTCTTAACTTTATTTCCCACATGTTCGATCTCCAGGATGAATCTCAATCAGTTGCGGGAAAAACGTAAGAAACGTTTAGGTATCATGAAGAAGAACGCGGTCTCGGACTACTCTATCATCCGCCGGGTGCATTTCATATATCGCAGACTGCTCAGGAAGTTCGGCAGGTAAAGTCCACTACGCACTCATGGGACGTGCAGCCGGTTAGACGTTAAACGTGATTCACCTACGATCTAGGGCATTTGCGTCAGAAATAGACCACAAGGCGTATACCTCGCTTTCGAAATCTATATATATGTATATGCATATATATATATATATATATATTATTTTATATGATATTGCACTAATACATACACATACCCTCGCCGCATCCCAACCCGTAGCGATCCCAAGCTGTGGGTACAATACTTCGATTTCTGCAAACGCAATGAATCCACTCGGTTGCTAGGGCGAGCCATGGCCGACGCTTTGGCCATACACCCACGAGTGCCTGCGCTGTGGGTGGAGGCTGCAAAGTACGAGTTTGAAGAGAGAGGCGATATCAAATCAGCGCGAGCGTTGATGCAGGTGAGTTAGTTGGTGTGCCTGTACGTACGGCGCCTGCTGTGGGGGTGGGTGGTTGCTGCCAGTGCGTTAGTGGGAGCGTTAGGGTATCACCTGACGGACGGGACAGTACGTTTCTGGTCTAAGTTTGAGTGTGTGTGCTTGTGTGCTTGTTTGTAGCCATACGTACACTTTTGGCACTTATCGCTGAGGGGTGGGACAGGCCAGTGACGTATAGTTCATGTCAGTGACGTTTAGTTCATGTCAGTGACTGCCTTTACATGGGGGAGAAGCTGCACATGGGATTGTGTGGGCCAAACCCTAAACCATTGCAATAATCAGATATACACTACAGACGCTCTGAAATACGAAACGTCTCTTCATATCTATGTACTACTTATAGTATCACTATTATTGTGATATTGCTCGAATGCATATTTATATGCATATTCACATTCATATTCATGTTAGTATTCACATTCATATCATATTCATATTCACAATTATGTTCGTATTCATATCATATTCACATTCGTGTTCGTATTCATATTCATTTTCACATTCATATTCATATCTATTTGCGGTGTGCCACATCTCATTTCTGCTCTTTCAGCGCGGCCTGCGTCTGAACGGCAAATCAAAGGAGCTGTGGTTGGAGTACTTTCGCTTAGAGAACATGTTTCACGAAAAGGTCATTCTGAGACGAAGGATACTCAAACTACCCGTACCTGAAGACGATGACGACACCGGCACGCCGATGGATGTTGGGTAGGATACTTGCTTGTGGCAATCCGGTTGGAATGTGTTGGTGTATCTGTTGTGAGGGTTGGGTGTCTGTAGGAATAATCAGAGAATAATTTTATTTTATTTTTTATAGATCTATATATATAATATATATGTGTGTCTGTATGTATGTATGTATGTATATTTTCAGAGGTGGGAACACTTTCGAAAAAAAATATGATTTCATTTTATATTTTATATTTGAGAGGAGCTAGTCTTAGAACGGGTCACCAGAGCTGCCGTCCTGAGAGTCCGTAACAATTGTGCGATGCTTGTCGATCATGTTAATCAAACTATTCTCCCCGAGAGATGTGATTTATCGTTCTAATCAAAAATGCAGTTCTGTATAACGATGTCTACACACATATATATATATTATATATATATAACTCTCCATCCACTCTTCTACAAGTTATTAACGTGTTCGTTCTTCACTACAATACTGTAGCGACGAGGATGTGGAAGCGACTGCATTAGACGGCGACGAGGAGAAGGACGGTATCATCAGCCTACTACCACCCGCCCAACAAGCACATAAACAACGGAAAGAAGCACACATGGCAGATAAGAAGAGTGTGCACAAACCATCACACACCATGGAGGTCAGTGAAAGTGAGGATAGCGACGCCAGCGGAACGGAGGATGAGCAGGAGGGCGACGACGAATCAGATACAGTGGATACGGAACTCGTGAAGGTAGGTGAACGTCTATATGGTGTTATGTCCCATGTCTGTAACTGTGTATGTGTGCATATTCTGTATCTGTGTGTGTTGTGGCTGTTTATCTAAACATATGTGAGGCGCGAGGGCCTATGAATTGCAGTGGCTGGGGTTATATATATATATATATATATACTTGAAGCTTCTTGTGCGATAGGGATATTGCCCCGAATCGTCGTAGTCCATGCTCAATACAGCTGTTCCGCATTAGCTGTTTGACCCTCGGAATGACGCGGCGAATAGTCTCCACACCAATGCCTCTCCCATACGTTCTACAATTTCAAACATGTTTAAATAATCGATCATTATAAGCATGTTTGTACATGCACACTGAACGTGCTTGTCGTGGTTATATAACTATATATAACAGCATTGGATAAGAGACTGTAGTAACGTTTAGGATATTCAATCGTTACGTTATAAGTATGGCTGTACGTACACACTGAACGTTGACGTGAAACAATTCTTCTGACTGTAGTAACGTTTAGGATGTTCAAACATTACAAGTGTGGCTGTACGTACACACTGAACGTTGACGTAAACCAATTCCTCTATCCCTGTTGACAGACCGACGGCATGGATCGGTTTCTACGTCGAGAAGTGCCGGCGTTAGTGTATCAGAATGCCATTAAAATATATCCAGGTGCGTCTCTCTACAAACAGTGGTATTTACTGAGTTATCGAGAAGAAGAACAAACGTATATAAATGTCTACTTGCGTATGAACTGCCAGTCCCTGTGTCAGTGTATTTTAGAGGGTTCGTTCACCAGTCTACTGCAGTACTTGTGCAATTGTTACATGAAACGCATGTATATATATATATATATATATATATAGTAGGTGAGTATATATATAT
>NW_014037435.1:2079-4039 GCF_001186125.1 Sphaeroforma arctica JP610 | reverse complement strand
GATATGCATTGGGGAATGCAGGTACGACTTTGCACGTCAGTATTATGTATATATAAGTGTTGTGTAGTTGAATCCGATAGGGTTGTGTTCTCAGATGGTTCCAAATTAGAGTCCGACGCTTCAGGTTTGAGCTTTGTGGACAACTATTGAGTTTGGCGAGCATGGATGCGGGCTATTCCACAGCGTGATGTAGTAGTTTCTAATTTGCGTGTCGATGCTGACTATTACAGATGAAAAGGATATACATCATGTAAAATACTGTGCGACTCAGGGGGAGCTCAAAGTGTGGAGTGTCTATATGATGCTATGTGTGCTTTCTTAATACATTTCTTGTGACAAAACGTAATGGATGGCTATTGGCAGCAGTTCGCTGTGACTTTTTTTTTTAATACTAGCTGTACTTTTTCTTACTGAGCTTTTTTTATCAAAAGAAAACTATAACATATAAACTTAAATTCACGATACTGTACGTGTATGATCGAGACGTCTCGCAAGTTTCCGACAAGCACATAAACATGTTGATTGGTGGCATACATTGATAGACCCTGACAAACAGCCCACTTATGTCCATACGCAGACACGGTGCAGATCCAGGCCTTATTGACGGGAGGGGAAAGCTACCTATGCACTATGTAGAATCAAGGTTATTGTTACTTGGGAAGACCATCGACTCCACTAGCAAGTCACGGTTCTTAGAGGTACGTTTGCTAGGCCGCATGTAGAATAGGCCAATGTTAGTCATAGAACAAGCGGGTGGAGGGACGGGCTGGGTGGCCTGGTGTTTCTGGAAATGTCTTGTGGTGGTGTGGTGATGACGCTGCGCAATGACGTTGTATATATCGACACCATGTCTATAGCCGCACCTCTTGATTTCAGGTGTAAATGTTTGGATCTACAGGTGTTGACAAAAGGCTGCTTGTACTTTCCTCTTACACGACATTATTTAATACCTCTCGCTACTTCTGGTTTAACTGTGTAGACTTAAGGCTGCTTGTACTTTCTCTTACACAACATTGTCTAATACCTCTCGCTGCTTCTGGTTTAACTGTGTAGACTTAAGGCTGCTTGTACTTTCTCTTACACAACATTGTCTAATACCTCTCGCTACTTCTGGTTTAACTGTGTAGACTTAAGGCTGCTTGTACTCTCTCTTACACAACATTATCTATACCTCTCGCTACTTCTGGTTTAATTGTGTAGACATAAGCTGGTTCTTTCTCTTGTACACCATTTTCTAATACCTCTCGCAACTCCCTATGTTACTTTGCAGATCTACCGGTTCCTGCAAGCCTGCAATACGACACGCGACCTCGGCTGTAGCGGCGCGTTATTGGAGGGCGCGAGTGGCATGGGCATGTACATGGGTGCAGACACACGCACCCAGGATGTGGAGAACCTGGAGGCGGAGGATTTGGCCACTCTGCTCAACGGAATGGTTTCTCTATCGCTGAGCAGGCCTGAGACGGGTGACTCGTAGTGTGTATGGCTTGGTATTGGTATCATTATGATTTACATATACCCATGGTGAATGTGGGCCACGTTCTTTGTATGGCGAACAGAGCCAGCAGCCAGAATAACAACTGCAAGCACTTTGACAGATGAGAAGAGTGACAGTTTCATTACTGAACTTTGCTTAAACGAAACCACATCTGGTAGAATAATGGTCACGACTAAACCCTGAGCGCGAGAATATGTCCATGCCATACGCGAGTGTTGTCAACCACTATCGAAAGTATGGCTATTCATCGACGTCGGGTACAGCAGAGTAACGATATATCACACACACAAACGCAAAGCAGCGCACTAATTGGGGAGGAGCAATAGGTTTAAGTCCTTGTTTTAACAGAATCCCTCGGAACCACGAATGTGCGAAAGTACTGTAATCGGATTCTTGACTTGTTTGGAGGTCTCAGAGATGATGTCAAATAAATACAATTCGAAGAAAAAAATACGAGCGTCC
>NW_014037435.1:0-1414 GCF_001186125.1 Sphaeroforma arctica JP610 | reverse complement strand
CTATATATCTATGTATCTATAATATATATATATATATATATATACATATTATTCTCAGGATTTAAAGCACAATCAACGCTCATATAGTTAAATAGATATCGCGCTGATATCAACTGCGAGAACGATACGTGCTAACAGTGCGGCGTGATCTGCCTGCGTCAATACTAAACTCACATCACCGACATGGAAGGTATATTCGACAAAGGGTATTTATTGTGTTGAGCGAGGATTCGGGTGGTACTACAAAGAAATTCTTCCAAGAACGATCCCGGGCCCTTTTGCAGCAGTCCGAGGAAGCTAGTACGTAACGCCCATGCCCTACAAAGAGACCAAAGTGGAAAGAAAAACGGGTGAGATAGCCAAATAACGAGAAGAACATCCAGTTTCTCTTACTACTCCTTTTCCCAAGAAGACGTACATAATGTAGCTCTCAATAAGTGGAAGACCGATCAAACTCGGCATAATGAAATGCTGGTGCTAAGGAGGTGAAAACAGTGGCCTAGAAATACCTAAATGGGATGTAATTAACTGAAATGAGCATCAACTTGACATGGACTGTGTAACATGTTATACCTATGCCTTGAGCGATACGGCGTTGCGTAGATTATTACGGTGAATGACAGCAAACGATACTTGCTAATATCAGATATCTACATCCAGTCGAGCGTACTCTGTGCGTGATATTGGCCCCATTCGAACGGTAAGATGAAACTCCAGCAGTACATACACATGAGCGAAAGCAAACAGACACTGAGAGGTGCATTACCGACTAAACGCCACATATCGAGTATCGAGATACAGACGATGTTCAACAATAGTCGGGCAGTAAAAGAACACCTTGGGTTCAACCTGTGATACGACTCGAGCATAAACCCCAACTTGCCATATGTATCACAACACCCATGACTGAAAACAGCGCCCCCAACAAGAACGTAAGAGGTGACCGATAAATGAGAATAACATCGGAGTATATAGATATAAACCAACAATAGATACAGAGACAATACATTTAAGGGTACATTCTATTTAAGTACATCGAGACATACGTCGCTGGCAATGTCTGGGTGGCCGGTGATCGAGGCGTCTCTCACTCTCATCTGTCGGTCGAATCTATCCATGCAGACACGCGCATTCTATAAGAAAGAAAGGTTATGCAGAAGCGAAATAGCCAACACTTAGAATATGGGTGGGTTCTATTATTGAATTCAATAATATATAATCATTAATATATATATATATATATATATATAATGCATGCACACTAACATACATATATGAGTATAACTACAACTATAACTATAACAATAACTATACATATATATATATATACATATATATATATGTATGTCCATACATGTACATGTATAATATATATATATATACATATATACATATATATGTATTTATACATGTG
>NW_014037436.1:2872-4040 GCF_001186125.1 Sphaeroforma arctica JP610 | reverse complement strand
TGTATCAACACATAAACCGATGCACGAACAGTTGAATGGAAGCGAATGACCACAATTTATTTGTTTTGTCTGAAATGTATTTGCGCATCCTAATGAGTAGTATAAACCACACCGTCGGTATGCCATGAGCTAGTGGTTAGAGATTCAACCAGATACACTCGAACATACTTTGGGTGGTGGTAACATATGAGGTACATCATGACTCAAGTCGGCTACTTTATCGATGTCCAGAAATCCTGCACCTGGGATACGGCATGTCTTGAACTCGTGAAATGGGTCACGCTTGGCTGCGGGCATATGCCACGAAGCGTCTATAAAACGAAGTTTATTGCTCACACTAGGATCTCGAAGCTTCGAGACCAGCTTGGACACAGACAATAGCGCGGAAGGTCTTGTCATCGTACCGTTGTAGTGTGTACGTGTTTGGCTTTGGCTTACGCTCTGTATCCTATATTTACTTCAGATGCCGATGCATGCATTGTCTAGTATGTAGTAGGATATATTTACAACATGATGAAACTCAAGTCTCACACCTGCAGGGTTCTAAGGCCTACCCCTCATCAAAAGTAGCCAAGCTTGTCATACCAGTTCACCAGATTTAGCCCAAAGAATTGATGACAGGTAAAACAAAGTGTCAATTTGAATTCAATTGACAGATGTCAATTGGACCATTCTCTGATCAGCTTTGCCACGTAGTTGAAGCCTTTGTCGTTTGTTTCATGTAGACGAAGGCTATTTACGTCTTATACCGCTTTTGTTAATAATGACCCAAGCGCATAGTGGCTGGCGATGTCAACCCAATACGTAGTTATTTATCTGTCACACGAAGCGACATACGACGACTATGTTTGGTATATTGAATCAAAGGTGAGGCCGTTTATTGTGTGCAGCTTTGTCCCTGTCGATATATTCTGAAACGTTGCACACAGGATAAATGCATGTAGTATAAAATATATAATTAATACACATGATATGTGAGCATACACAGTACAGATAAACACACGCAAACACGCAGAAAAACGCACTTACCTACACAAACCACTTACGTATTAACGCACACACACACACACACACACATATATATATATATATATATCATATACACATACGTGCACATGAATACACACACACACATAAAAGACACACACACACACACACACACACACAC
>NW_014037436.1:0-1818 GCF_001186125.1 Sphaeroforma arctica JP610 | reverse complement strand
GCAATAGTATGTTAGTGATAATGTATATCAATCTGTCTTTTCAAAGAATAGCTTTTTTTTCAGGAGTCATAGCACCCTAAGAAAAGCAGTGTAGTAATAATAAGTTCTTTCCGAACGATATTAAATAGTATTTCGCATACAATACTTCCTGCCAATGCTTTGATCAATTTCACACAAGTAGATGCGTTATGGCGAGGTTCTCCAAATACATGGTACATTAGATCCACAGTATGGTAGTGCTACTTCGCTCATACAACTATATAATAAACACCCACACAGTACTGCACACTCTGTTTAGTGTTTACACATAATATTGTGTCTCTGTTCAGTAAACACATGCAATATTGTGTAGCTATTTAACCCTGTTTTTGCACGTCAGTCAGCCTGAGTGTCGAAACGACAAACGTGAAACGTCCTGTTCTCATTTTTGATTACATAAATATTTTCCAGAAAAATCTGATTCCAATTGAGCAGATTAAAAATATATTGGACGAGCCGAGCGAATATTCGCAATTGATTCGAAGAAATATTTATTTCAAAAAACAAAGGGGTTGACACACGCGCAACGAGCCCCACTGTAAGTGACAGTCAGAGACTCAGAGTCAGTTGAGTTAAAATAAATACTGATACATACTCTGAAAGATAGATATGGGTAACCACTTGATGTACTGCGCTATAATCGGACTGTTTATGTATGGATTTATGTGTATATATATATATTGACGAAGAAGTATCTGTATATATTTATATATACATAAATTGCGCAACAGGACTCGAGGTTATACTATACACGCCCCGTATGGATACACAGCTACACTACAAATCACAAGTACATGTTATATGAAGTACTGTAACTATATCTCAAATACTCTCAGAATAACTAAGCACATCGAAACAAAACACTTCTCAACAGAACACGCATCCCCCGGTAAATACATGTGTGAAGAGATACTGAGTGCGTAATGAGTCAGGCCCAACTGAGGTTAAACTTGTTGAACGAGGCCGACATTAGTTTATACGCGGGTTTACGAACAAATAATGTGGAGTCACGCAAAGTCGAGTTGCAGCGTTTGTATGAAGTGCTAAGGCTCTGGGCAGAGGTGGGTGAATGTGTGTTGATCTCTCTCGGTGTGTATGTATACAGACTATACAGATATATATGCTCTGGTATTCAAAACTAATCATACAACCGTGTGTATATTGGTTTGTCGATGTATTCGTTTCTAGTACCTACGACAAATGTATACTCTGGTATCAACAATACAAACTGTATATTTATATTGCTCGAATTGCATCTGATCTCTAACTCGAGTAGCCTTGTCCTTCGGCTCGTCTCCGTTGCTTGGAAACTGAAGGATGGTGTAATATAACTAAACTTGAGATTGTAGATCACTACTTACCTACTACTGTTTAAACTAACTACTACAAAGTGGTCATGTCGACCCTACTACTACATGTGTATTAGTGGAAGATATGGTCGACTACAGCTAGCTGTCGCATCTATCAGTCCCCGTGAACGTACTGCAAGTATTCTATTATCGCACTACAGACTAGGCTTGGCTTTACATAACTCGAACATGAATGCTCACATAAGCATTGGGAGGATTGATTTTGATTGTATCACACACATACACGTACGCACACACACGTACACACGTACGCACACTCACACGTACACACGTACGCACACACACACGTACACACACATAAACACACGTGCACACACCCACACTTACACAAACACATACATACGCACATACACACACACACACACATACACACACACACACATACACACACACACACATACACACACAC
>NW_014037437.1:1586-4040 GCF_001186125.1 Sphaeroforma arctica JP610 | reverse complement strand
TGTATAAATAAGCGACCTGCAGTACCAAACATGGAAATCGATCGAAAGTTTCCATACATAACAGGATTTCGACCTATACTATTCCATATGTAAGTAAGTGTTCGTCCGCACCAACCATAGAACTCGATCCAAAGCTTCAATACATACTATGAGCAGACTTCCATCACCCTCTACGAACCCGATTTTAATTCGATGTCTGAACGAGCATATTCCATCAACCAACAAACCATTCAACCTTCATGTCAACGAACGGTATAAGCGCAGCACAACACCAGACATGACGTCGACCGTACCTTAACAGGCAAGAGACACCAAGCCCAACTTTGATGTCAACGAATGGTATAAGCGCAGCACAACACCAGCCATGACCTCGACCGTACCTTAACAGGCAATACACACCAAGCACAACCTTGATGTCAACGAATGGTACAAGCGCAGCACAACACCAGACATGACCTCGACCGTGCCTTCACAGGCAATAGATACCAAGCATAACCTTGATGTCAACGAATGGTAAAAGCGCAGCACAACACCAGACATGACTTCGACCGTAGCTTAACAGGCAATAGACACCAAGCACAAGCCCATACCCGCATAATCGATCGCGCCTTGGAGTTCATGGCGTATGCATCCGATCTGTCATCCACATAGTCCTGTGGAGTGAGGTGCATCGATAAAACATTGTGCATATTCACTCACGGCCGCGTGCTGCGGTTCGTGCGTGTGCGTGCGTGTGGACGGAGAAGAGGATTTGTGATCGTCGCCTTCACTCGGTAGACGGATGGCAGAGCCGAATCAAACCACTACACTGGCGACGTTCTCGAGGTTTCACTCGGCAACTAACAGGATTTAAAAAAAATACATACATACATTCATTCCTACACACACATACATGCATACATTCATACGTGCATACATACATACATTCATACATACATGCCTACATACATACATACATTCCTACATACATGCATACATACTCAGACTACATGTGTTCATCTGTGTGTTCGCTTGCTGTTACAAGATCATAGGTGCCCTGTAATTACGCAGATAGGGGCCCAGAGCGATGTAGAACCAAGTCGCTTGTCACATATAACGCACGAGGACCGCACCCGCGCATCATATAGCGTGGTTGCTTCAGATACGTTTCATGACGTGTGCTTGCTTAATGTAAACTCATGATGATCCTAAAGTGCTTGCCTAATGTACAGACGGTACCTCTAAATAGCTTTTGGGCATTGCATGAATATATCTTCCAAGGGTTTAGGGTCTAAAGGAAATATTTTAGGGTTTTAGGGCTTTAGGGTTTACAGTTTTAGGATTTGAGCTGAATCTGATCCTAAATAACTTGTGGACATAACTTGTGGGCATTACATGCATATATCTTCCACACCATCGGAAGCGATACATATTATTCTTAATCAGGCAAGGGTCGTACCTTGATATGAGCTAACGTAGGTGCGGCCTTCCTTGCACCGTTGATATCGTCCTTTCCCCTTTCTAATTTGTACATGGCATCGGCAGCCAACTTTTCACGCTCCTCCTTGCCTTTATAAGGCATCAAATGGAAGTGTATTGATATAACATTAGAGTATGTAAACATTACATATACCGAAATGCGAAGAATGCCGGAAGCCATCAAGAACTCCAGTCGTGGTGAAAGAAATGAAGGTTCTAGAGCTTAAGCTTATAGTAAAATATATGATGATAATTTGATAACGTAGCAGACTCACACACACACACACACACATATATATATATATATATATAATATTCTTTTTCTCACCAGTTCTTACCATCCAGTGTCATCTCACCGTCCTCCGCTTCCCATGTTTCAATCTTTTGTTTAAGTCCACTGACACACACATAGGCGGTATTCTGAGATGAAAAGAGTGCGTGATAGAATCGTGGGACAAGATAAGCAACGTACTACTGTACTATAATGATGTAGCTATACGGACCCTAGAATCACTTTTAGAGTATACTTCCTAATCAGTCCTTATTCCATAAGCCATAAATATTTGATCTATCGCATATTTACACAAACCTTACCTAATACTCTCAGAGAGTAATGTGAACCATTCTGAGTTGAACATACTTTGGGGTCGGTCTGCATCTCCATCCAATTGTCGCAAAGGTGACACTTGAAACGGAAGGACAGTATCGCCGTTGTATAGTACATTCCCACCTTCTTCTTCTCCGCATTGTACCGCACACCTATATGTAATAAATATATATGTACATAGATCATGAATGCGGATATGGATATAAATAAAAAATGAACGTGCATATATGTATGTGTGAATATAAACTATTTCCGCTGGTATGTGTGTGAATTCAAATCATGAAAGCTGTAGTGTGCGTGCGTATATATATATATACATATATACACATATTATAATATATATATAAATATATATATATATTAATATATATATACATACACACACACAT
>NW_014037437.1:0-1049 GCF_001186125.1 Sphaeroforma arctica JP610 | reverse complement strand
TTTATGCATGCAGCGTGATAACAACAGTACATGTACTAGGAACGTGACCGTACATACAGGACTTTGTCATTTGTGAATCCAGAGACCCAATTGCGTGGAAATTAAGCATGCAGCGCTGTGGCGGTGCGATATACTGACAGAGATACACGTGCGCGCGCCGTCAATACCATACTAGTGTATACAACTTATAACATGAGCACAAAACTGACAATTACAATTTTGCAGCCATTGGAGTAACACGACTACAGGAATTGTACTCAAAACATACCCTTTGAAACCACAGACGGCCTGAAACACCCCCCCCCCCCTCGCCTCTGCCAAATTCCAAGCGTATTAATAGCGGAAATACAGTCAGAAACATACCCATTCCAACCATTTTATCGCATCCCAGGCACCAGATATTGTACGGCAGCTCGAATCTCACAATCAGAATACCCTGGTCCAATTTACGCGCACGGTCGCGCAATGGATGTGACCCTTGCTGTTTGTTGATTGAACCCTATGGAGCCGTGGTGTAGGTAGCAATTAAAATGAGGCATAGACCACTGGGTATAAAGTTTAGTATACGATATGATGACAAATGATATAGCCAAATAACAGAAAGAGTTTGCAATTACATCAGTTTCACTAACACATACGACCACGCAACGGGTGCGACCACTCATGTTTGTTGAAGAAAGCCGTACATTGTGGTAAGATAGGTATTATCTGCATTTATGCCTTTACTTGAACTACATAACAGCCAGTTGATACACGTCACGTCATTGAGCATGCACGTACAAGAAACGATCGAATAAATTTGCAAATGGAACTGGCTCGAGACATCAAGTTCCTATTTCCTGGTAGAGATTGCACACACAATCACGAATGGAATCCAACTTTACTCTTACGTAGTTTGGGTCCTTCCACAACGGAGAAATAGCGTGGACACTGATATCAGAATTAAAACTATGCGTGTATGAATACGTATAAGCAAATATAGATACACATATATATACATACACATACACACATACACACACATACACACACATACACATATACATCCG
>NW_014037438.1:0-4040 GCF_001186125.1 Sphaeroforma arctica JP610 | reverse complement strand
TGGTTTTTTTGTCGCTAAAAAACNTAAAAAAAACATAAACAAAAGTCGACAAGAGGCCCGCCCTTACAACACAGAGAAGGGGGGATTTTTACTATAGAGGTTGACCCAGAGGTACCTTAGGAAATCAATATCATTGGCTCTCAGATAGCACAACTTCTTCAATTTGACGAATAATAAACGTATACTTAATCTCATCCCGAACGGACTATTGGTTAAAAAGTTATGAACGATTTCAGTTTGTACCAGAACTTGGTCAAACTAGCCACACGTAAGTGTTATACAAGTCCATCCATACCTAACACCTTTCTGACATTATAGCATACTAATTTATTGGTCTATGGGAGCCTATATGTGCACGTATAGCGAGTCTGGACGTGTATTTTGGGTACCTCATATTCTAACCAGTATCTTTTATACCAGTGAGAATATGAGGTACCCGAAATACACGTCTAGACTCGCTATAAGCACACATATAGGCTCCCATAGACCAATAAAGTAGTATTCTAGAATGCCAGAATGGTCTGTTAGGTATGGATGGACTTGTATCACGCTTACGTGTGGCTAGTTTGACCCAGTTCTGGTACAAACTGAAATCGTTCATAACTTTTGAACCAATAGTCCGATCGGGATGAGGTTAAGAATACGTTTATTGTTCGTCAAAACGAAGAAGTTGTGCTATCTGAGTGCCAATGAGATTGATTTTATATGGTACCTCTGGGTCAACCTCTATAGTAAAAATCCCTCCCCCTCTCTGTCCAATATTTTAAGTTGTCTGGGCCTATTGTACAAATGTGTGATTTTGTAAAAAAACCCCCCCCAATGTAAAAAAACCCCCATTTTATGTATACAGTACAATGTATATATAACTATTTTTTTGAATATGGATGAAGAATAGAACTTCTCTTCACAGTGATCGGAGGTGAGCAGGTGAACACGGTTAAGTGACCGCATATGCCGAACTATGGGGCTGAGTACGTTACTATACTATTTGAGATAGTTATAAGATTGATAGATTCAAGGAGAGGATTTTTAAGGAATGCGACGGTTCATGTTTTGTGTCACACCAGTTTACTGATCTCACTGCTACATAGTAAGCTGAGCTTTTTTTTGGGATGGTGCTCCCGCACGAGTGTGAAGTCTTGAGCGGGAGATCAGAAAGTGTGCTGAACTCTGAATCCGAAATAGAGTTAGATCGAGGAAGAGTATTCTCTCCGATAGCAGAGTTTGCTGTCTCTATTCGTTCTATGAGCGCAAATAGATGTGCAGAGTTGGATGTTAGTTCCCTTCCTAAATTAGAAACCCAATCACCCGATGCGCGTGCTTCTAACACTAGCACAAATCTCATTGCTCTACCGTTCAGTAATAATTCTGCTGCATTCAATGACTTCCTGAGATGCCCTGGCTTGCAAGCCCAAATTGATATCGATGATTGCAGGAGTACAAATATATGTCCCACTGATTGGGAAGCAAATCAGTTGGCACATAAGTCCAATGAAATTACGCTCACGACGAAGGAAGACGATAACAAAAAGGTGCTTCTAAGTAGTCACAACGTTCCAGAATCTGAAGAGAATATCTGCGTGAATACTGATACCAAGGATGTTGATATATCTGGACCACTTGGGCACATTTCTAGTACGAGCATACGTGGGAAGGGGTTCTTGGCTTGTTGGCGAGAGATGCGAGAGACTGCAAAATGTACGGAATCACAGTTCAAAACTATCGGTACAGGCGTGTATGCTATAGCTATGCTGGCTGCGATATTCTTAAACTCTCCGCTATTGCTCGTTGGGAATAACCTCGTGGAAGTTGCTACGGGGGTGGAATTGGCGGTCGTAGCGACCCTATGTAGTATTTGTATGGTGACCACAGCAGCACTGTCAGGCTATATACTCTACCGGCGTAAAAATAGTCTATGTAGGTGTCGCGGTAGGCTCTTCATGGTATACGCGCTTGTGGCGTCTTTATCAATAGTCCTGGCTTTCGCAGTATTATATGCGGATTTGATCGGAGTTATCGATTATAGTTGGGGTGGACCTCTCCTGGTCATGATGGTACACATAGGTCTAAACGAACTCTTGTGTGCGTGCGTAGCGCGCCAGAGGATCGTGTACGTACTGTTTGTTAAGCACAGATATGTTATCATATCAACGTCGGAGTATGTACGAACGATAGCAGTGTTGCAACTGCCATGTATCATCTCAGTGCCCACACAATTGTTGATTTATCCCACAGTAGGATCAGAAACCTACCGCGTCGCCTCTGCAGTGGTTATCGTCATATCCTTAGTGTTATACTCTTTTATCCTTGCGTATTACACCTACATGTGTCGAAACGTGAGCTTGTCCTTTTCGGACTGGAGGGTGTACGCTCGCTTTTGCACAACAATACTGGTGACGGCTGCTGTGATTCTGACGTTAGGCTTGGTCGACTTGAAAACCGGAAATCAGTTACATAGGCCTGCGCTTATCTTGTTCTGCGTATTAGTGGCCATAGAAGTCTTCTTCGTAGATCTTTTCTTTCTGATAGCATACATCGCTGATAAGAGCTACTCCACAGATACGCTTTTAGACCCCAAACGCACTTTTTCTGGTACACAACGGACCAGCACTGGCGGTGATATTGTAGCAAGTATTCTAGCATCTCACGGCAGTAGGTCCATGGCTGTGCCGATATCTTCCGGCAACGCACGTACCCTTAGAAACAGCAGCGTGTGTGCTCGCAATGTGACGTTGGCGTGTAGCTTGCTCGGTCTTGAAGATTTGAACAACACCACGCTAGCTTCAGCTTTGGAGGTTGCACTGAGTGCGAACGAGCATTTTGTCGATGCTGCGGAGCGTTCAGACCACAGAGGGGAAAGTAGTTCGGAACGACGAAGGCATGGTGGGTTCGTGGACCCGGATTCCTTGGATCAAAACACAAACAGGTTACGGACTAACTGTGAGGCGTCGGCACGAATTAATGATAGTATCAATGAGAGGGTAAAAGGATCTGAGAGCTTGGGTAGTATGGATGATTGTGAAGATATTAAAATGGCTGAAGTGAAACCGAAAGCACCTAGAAGTACTGCTAAGAAGGATCATGCTAGACAGACGGGGAGGAAGGCGGATGTGCACGACCTTGGCGAACACACTGCCACGAGTTCGCGCGAGCACAATAAGAATGTGCTGTTATCACTCGGTTTATTGTCGCCCCGTCCGGATTAAAATGACTTCGAAAAGTTTTCGAGTCGTGGCGTTAAGTTTAGAACGTGTAGTGACTACCCTGTTTCATGAATCCTGTAGCATGACTAAACACGGCACCACAAAACGAGCCTCATTCTATCGCGATAGTTAAATTTCAACAAATATGCATCGTATAATATGAAGTTGTCTGGAAAATTCTCCCTATCAACGGTATTGAGCTATATTCGCAATGCGAGTGACGCATCAACGCTCGTTTTCGGCGTGAATACCATCCTTTTGATTTTGGTAGCAATGGCATCAGTGAGAGAATCTGCACTTGCGAAGATGGTGGACCAATTTCGAGACATCAAGGGTACCGAAACAGACGCCAACATTGTAATATCTTGGAAGTTAGGTATCTTATTCTTCAGTAACTACCTTCGAAAATCGTAAAAGAAGAGCGAGACAATATATTAGGGTGATCAACTCTCGGCACTGTAGTGTGGTATACAGGGCCGGTGGCTTGTCTCTCAAAGTTTCTTGATAATTTATTCTCAAGTTGCGCGACATACTTCATCAAGGCTAGGTACGAAATTGTTATGCCATCCGCGAGATATTTGACAAACCAATCTTCTTTATTTCAACTGGCATACGAGCTGTCCTATGCATTCTATATTTGAAGCATACCAGATAACCAGACGCATCAATTTCAAGTGGCGACAACGTCCAAAATCTTACGCTAACTTTCAGTTTCGTGTTTTTTGACATCTGGATTGAGACAAGTGTGCCTGAGAAACGAAATAAAAGTATATCTACACGCCGTGTTCATAGATGATGATTCACAAATGTTTACTCATACCTATAGACTTGCTTATA
>NW_014037439.1:0-4040 GCF_001186125.1 Sphaeroforma arctica JP610 | reverse complement strand
TATATACATATACATACATAGATATATATATATATATATTACACAGCATTTTCGTATAAACCTCTGTCGATTAGCACCATTTTTCACTTCAAAATTCAGCAAAAGCTTTATATTGATAAATTGATCACCTGGGCTCTACATGAGGTTCGAGAATCGGAATACTAACGCGAAATCTGTTAACACACCTGAGCTTTGATCACAGCGTGTACCCCACTCCTATACTGCTCCCAGTTGCCAACATTATCACCGTTCCATGTTCCACAGAACGAGCCCGAGCCAGAGAACGTTGACCGTGTCAGCATGAACGGCCTACCTTCCCGTGGTAGAGCCTCCGCGGCGGCACGGACAACCTGTTTTGTGTGTATATTTGTACATCTATGTGTATACGTTTATTCAATTTCTTACACATGTATCCAAAGTGTGTACGCAGAGACAAAAATCCGAATCAGTGTGAGCATACATTGTGTAGAAGACAACAACAGTACTTTCACGATCATCCACTTACTCAAATCACGTCCAGTCACACTGATTATACCGCCTACTAGTGTGCTGAACCTACAGCTCAATGCAAGCAAGATGTCTTAAGAGCTGTACCTGGGCCATGGGGTACATGTCTATAACAAACACGCCCAATTGACGATGGGTGTTTTACACAGCAGGCTGGCACCTGTCACTCTACACGACACGGAATCTAAACCGCATATGCCTGTTCAAGTATGCGGGCAAATGAAACATACTCTAGCCATGCCGATCCCATATAGATTGTGCATGTTGTATTGTTGGGCTCCATTGGCAAACCTAGCCGTCATATCAAATGTCTTGTGCGTTAAAGGTTTGGGCTTCTGCAGAAAAGGGTACAAGAAGATTTCCTGGATTTAAAGACATATCAATCGTACCAAAATATCAAACCCATAGGGATACAACTATGTCGATTTCTCGGCCAGAGAGACGATCACAAATATCGCACCCGTTCCTGAAACTCACCACACAAGAGCAATGTACCACATGGTATCATTCGCAATAGAATGTTATACCGTGCGCGTGACAGGACAACACATCTGACGTCTGGCATCACAGTGTCTGGGATAACATTTTGCTCTATTATACTATTCAACACTTTGAGACCTGAAAGCCCGTTCACCATCGCAATCAGAATTAGTGAAACATCAACATGAGATTGGAGTCAGATGCAACCCTGCCTACAGACAAACTTTCTTGAAAGCCCGTTCACCATCGCAATCAGAATTAGTGAAACATCAACATGAGATTGGAGTCAGATGCAACCCTGCCTACAGACAAACTTTCGTCACCGGCCACACTTGCAACGGACAGATCGCCTACCTCTGGTTTCCCCCAAATAAGTTCGGAGATTCCGAAGCCAGTGTCTTCGTGTTGTACGTTTGAGAAGGAATCGATCCCCGCCACACAATTGTGGACATGGTACGGTGGATTATTCAACGGATCCTCGTACTCTCTGATTATCCCGGACAATAGAATTTCAAAAAACATGAGCACAGAATGCCTAGAAATGATTCGATATCAAAATATCAGAGAGTTGCAAAAATAAAATAAAAGAAGAAATGATGGTATGTACCTGTTTCCGCCGTTGGTCAATCGGTATTCCTTTTCGAAATCCGTGTCTAGAACCTGCATAACAAGGCGTGCAAGTACGTGGGTGAAAATCCCTTGCATGATGAATGCATCACATCAAATATGATTCCAAATCGTAAACCGCAGACATACTAGCGTAGAACACAAACCCGTATACCTACCTCTTGGGCGGTCATGGCATTGATTTTAGCTCGTTTTGTGTCATCTTCGACCCAGGCTGGGTACTTCCAGAGCACCGTATGATTTTCGAACCAGTCACTAGGCATGGTGGTATTTACCTCACCATCCACAAAACTAGCAAATTCATTCCTGTAGAGTGCGAAACTAGTTTTTACTCGTTGCGTACAATATTGTACTGATGGCTACACCTCCACAAATAAGCCTGACTGCTACAATTTCGTAGTATATATTGATGATAGACAAACAGTGTGAATTCTCATCGGCTAAAGACAGTGACGTTGCGCTCACCATCACTCTGTACATGAGGCTATCTACAAGACAACAAGACATCAGGCTATGGAATATGTCTGCTCTTTGGCCACCACCAGCGAGTCAGTTAAACCGACCTTCTTGCATCCAAATACAATGGCGACACGTTTACTTACATGTCCAGCCAGATTCCATCGAATTGTATGCCAGTTTCCGACCACCACTGGACCAATTCATCCGTGAAATATTGTTTAATGTTCTTAGCTGTCGGGTCGAGAATGGCCACATCGCCCGCCCACTGGCGTGATCTGTAAACTTCTCCGCCCACATTTTTGATGAAGACATCCTGCTCGAGGCCGTTATCGTATGCCTATATAGCGAGAGATCGCAAATCAATGGGCATAGTGATAGAGGTAAATTATTAAACCTGAATTATAGCCATCACATCTGCTGTATATTGATAGGTAGCGAATAAATTTACGATTCCACGTCACCAGTAAAGTAAAGTGCAGGCGATATAAATACAATACCTATTGTAATTCCCATACGATCACATAGTGCATACCTTGTACTCGCCGGTTTTCGCTTCCCCAATGCAGGGATCCACGATGATATTGATTCGCCTGTCGTCTTCGTGAACGGTTTTGACAAATTCTCGCAAGTCTTCCAGCTCGAAATTAATTGGGTCGTTCGTGAAATTACGCCAGCGATGCATATAGTCGATGTCTGTGTAAATTACTTCCAGAGGAATTGCCTGCGTGATTATATTAAATACAAAAAAGAGTCAAGCATCCGCACACATTCGAGTGTAGCTCTGATGGTCGCAGTACCGTAACATGTATTGCCTATGGCAGCTCAGAAGGAACGAAAAAATAATAAGATACACACCTGGCGCATATACTCGTTGTAAACATTCTTAATCTCGGATAGATCTTTGAAACCGTATCTGCACTGTTGCCAACCCAGAGACCAGTACGGGGGCATCCACGGCGTACCCACCAATGCTTGGTATTGTCGACTGGCCTAAATATCAAAAGAGATCAGCATCAGTGAATATCATACGATCATTCAGCAATCCATCCACTAACGACATGCGAAAGTCGCATTAAATGTTGTTTGTGTGAGCCTGCAGGGCCACAGGAGTGTTATATTCTAAAGTTCTGTTAGTGTTATTTCTACACACGATGGTGTCTCAGCGCGAAGAATCGGATGCCGGCCCCCAGATTTTAGAGATCAATGACACATTTTGAACACTTTAAGACGTTTTACACGTTTCATTGGTGACAAACCACGTTCCAAATACTCACCTCATCCACACTTGGGCCGGCAAACACAAACAAATCGATGATACCGCCGATCGTCACCACGTTCAGTCCAGACTTTGTTAAGCGCCAATCTTGGCCGTTTGAGTTGCGCAATAGCACACCATGGGCCTTTCCATTCCTACCGATCAAAATGAAATGCAATTCCAGTGAGTTCAAATTATTTGAAGAAGTTTTTCAAAAGACCACAGTAAACGATATACTTGCCTCAAAGGCGTCATACCGTATCTCCACGAAGTGAGGATGTGCTCCATACAGATTGTCTCCGTACGGTAGGGAAAACTGATCCACATTCCAAATTGACGACGTAGTGTCCTCTTGAAGATTCAGCCTGCGTCATAATAATCATGTTATAGTGACTAAGCTACTTCGTACAGGAAGCACAGAGTATATTATGAAATATACGCACACATGTTTGATATATTCCTACACATGATAGGGGTTCTTTTTAATTTTATATGTATAACTATATAATTTAAATAATAATTATAAAAATATTTTATATATATATATATAAATAAATTATATATATATATATATATTATACAATATATATATATTCTCATATATATATATATATATATATATATATATATATATATATATATATATATATATATATATATATATATATATATATATATATATATATATATATATATATATATATATATTACT
>NW_014037440.1:0-4041 GCF_001186125.1 Sphaeroforma arctica JP610 | reverse complement strand
ATATATATATGCAATTCTATATATACTGTGCGTGTAGGTTTCCATTTAAAGGGAGGGCTCACAGCTTAGTATAAATCTAAGTAGATAACTGTACTTCCTGTTTGGCAACCAGTGTCAATACACACTCATATCATTACCAATTGGCGGAAGACCGCAATCAGTTAAGTAGTCTACCATCATCGTCATATACAAGAAACAGGCCTGCTCTCGTAGGCTGCTAAAATACTACAAGAGAACTGGCGCTTGCTGAACGCTTATCAGCTCCCTGTATATCTCATCTAACGCTCGACTCGATGCTCTATTCTAGTGGTTTAGAAAGATCTATTATGTGAACTACTGTACTGAAGGGTTTATCTGAGGACCTAGAGGTACGTACACACACAATTCTTGCTATGTACTAAATTGAGGAATGTCGGAAATTATAGAGGAATCGATTCGGAGTATATATTGACGTCATGATAATGGCACACATATGGCCAATCAAATGCCCTATAAAAGTAGAATATAGACAAAAAAAGGCGCAGTTATTTGTTCACATTTCACACTTGACTCTCTTGTGTGACACTTTTACAATAGTCTGGATCACCGATAGCTGTAAAAGCAGGTCAATGTCATACGGTCTTCACTATTTGGATATCCTTCAGCAAATTTCAGACTACCACTCCCCAGAATACCCACGCCTTGCCAATCCGCCATGATGACGCCATCGGGAAATTGTGAGACTTTCTGTCCTCCGAGCGGCAAAACCTGAAACACTTTCAGAGAGATCTAAATTTTCAACCTCCAAGAACTCAATATAAAGATGCGTGCTGGCCATCACATAAACTCATATTCACAGACACAATGCAAATCTTCACAATTGCTTGCGCTTCACTATTGGCTTGTGCTAGCACTGTCGCCGCTTCCACAGATGTATACGACAGATCGTGGTTCTAGTCTCTCAGCACTGAACGTAAAGCAAACTACGAGGGGGTTGCTCAAGATATCGACAATTTCTTAGGGGGAAATCCGGATTCAAGAACAAATGATCATTATTCAGGCTTCGAACCCCTTTTGCTTCGTACTGCATTCCATTCCTCCAGTAATTTCCGCAAAGATGGCACAGGAGGATCAAATGGAGGAACCATCCGTCATGGTAAAGAACTCCGGGGAGGAGGTAATGATTGCATCTTGGACGGAGTGAATGAAGATGTGTCATTTGCAGACGTAACAGCTATCGCAGGTGCTATTGCACTGGAGCATATGGACTTCCCCGCAATGCAGCACATTAAAATCAGAGGAGGAAGGCACGATTATTCTGAAAAGGCGGCCCACATTAAAAAAAGTGCCAGCCTAGGGCGTTAACCCTATCAAGATTTTCATGGAAGAATACGGTATGCCCGAGAAAGCACTGGTTGCCTTAATAGGAGGATCTCATAATTTCGGAGCTGCTCACCCAGATTGCAGTGGATATCGTGGCCGGAGCGGATGGCAAGCCAGATTCCTTCACTGATATTTTCCGAGACGATTGGGAGTGGTATATAATCAGCAACTTCGACGACCAAACATATACGCCAGAGAGAGTTGAGAAGCCTGGCTTCAATGGCAGTATCATTGGCATGTCCTCCGAGCCGAGTGCTGAGAAAAGTGGCGCAGGATTCACCGGGTGGAAAGTGCAGGCTATGCGCGGATGTGAGGTGATTGAGGGCAGCCACAAGGACACCGCCAATCCATGCAGGGACGACAAGGAAGGTTTTATTCGCATTCCTTCGGACTTCTACTTGATCGAAGATGATTCGCTCAGGGGACCCGCGGAAGACTTTGCTGACGATCACGAGTTGTTTACAGAGGAGTTCGCCAAGACCTTTAATCATGTGTTGCATTTGGGTATCGATCGATGTGGTGGCGACGATGGTGACAACAAGCGCGATGGGGAAGAAGTCTGCATGATTTCGAACGAAAACACTGATCAAGGAGTGTGTGTCATATCTGACGGAGTGCCGGACAACTCATCTGATCGAGTGTCGGACGACTCATCTGATCGAGTGTCGGACGACTCATCTGGTCGAGTGTCGGACGACTTATTTGACGAAGTGTCTGACAGCTGTGAAGATATCAAAACAATTGCTAAATTGGTCTATACGTTTAGTCAAGAGGAAATCGGAACAGGTTGTTCTAATATACAAAATGTTCTGGTACATGCTGGCGGCGGTGCTGTAGATTTACCGCGCGACTGTCGTGACGGGTATAGAAGAACTCTACTGGAAAAAAGTGGAAGCGTGCGATACAAAAGAACCTGAAATTGCTCAGGGCGAATGCACGGAACAAGAAGAGCGTGCCGAGCGTTATTGGAAGGTTTACGCGTCCCGCTACGACTGGAAGTGTCGAAACCTCAAAAAGATGACGAGAAAAGCGAATAGTGAAAGGCCTCATGATGATTGCGATGATGCATCACCTGGAGAAACACTACACTGAGTTCTCCGAACAGTGTAGAAGTGACTGTGACAGCCAATTGGAACGTGCCAACCGATACTTGAAGACATATGGAGAACGGTACAATTGGAGATGCAACAGAATCTCCACGATTGAGAGCAAAACTCTCGACAGGAAGCCCGACAATGAGTGCGATAACGTTTATGCCACCCATGTAGAATATCTACTTGAGGAGTCGGTACAAGAATGTGGACACTAAGAAAGCACAATGATAACATACATATCATGTATCCTGGCAAACACAGCCGGAGTGTGTATACCTGTGGTAAAACTAACATGGTTGTTCAATACAACGCAATATAATTGATCTTCCATGCATGAAGTACAACCGACAACTAACAACTAAAAAATAAATACTGATCACATCTAGTTTGTGTCTAATCGCTTTATTTGTTCTTATGTCATGCTAGAAAAGATGCAATCGTACTCCTATATAGATATTTCTATGTGAATATAAAATAAGTTATGTCATGCCAGAAAAGATGCAATCGTACTCCTATATAGATATTTCTATGTGAATATAAAATAAGAAGGTATCCATCATTTCTACGTACAAAGTAATTCTCAGTATTTCGATTAGAGAAGAAGCTACAATATAGGGGATCGAACTATTAATGTCCGAAGGACGCTGATTCATGTCTTTTCATACATAAGATGGTCGTTTTTACTGTAAGCGTTACTGTTTTTAAAATAGTTTTTTATAAATATATATGCAATTATGCACCATACTTCTAAAAATATGCCACAAATTATTTGTTAGGTTGCAGAGTTTTTACTATGAATGATTGGTCACTTTAACAGGTTAGGCGGAGAACAACACAACATGGGGTATGGACTATCCATCTTCTATTATTCGTACATGTAAATATACCAGGATCCTCTTTAGCATATGCACAGCGATACACATCAGCGCTACATGAGGCCATTATAGGATGGTGTACAAAACATTATAGAACACATTTTGATTAATTCATTCAAAATGGTTGTTAGAGGCTTTGTTTATATATCATTCTTTATAGCGCAGTGTATAGCACAACAATCACAACCATTCACCGGCCGTGGAGATAGCCCTCCAGTCAATGGTAGTGTAGAAATATGGACGAGTGTCTTCTTGCACCGGCTACTTGCTGTAGATCAAACTAACTACCTACACACTCATGTACTGTATATAATATTCAATTGGTATGACCCGCGTGTGCTGGAACAAGTGCAAAATGCCACAGCTGAACGCCCCGGTGACCTCTGTGGTTTCAAGTGTCAAACGGGCAGTACGCTGTGCTGTGATACAATCTGGCTGCCGGGGATCGATTTACAAAACGTATACGAGTAAGTGTGGTATTAGATCTCCGTTGATATGGGATTTCAAACTTTGGGAGGTGTGAGCTTTCAGTGCAATTTTTATTTGTTCAATCTTAGAAAGACATAGTCACAACGGATCAATAAAATTTCACACCCACCCACTTGACGAACACATACATGTGTATACACATAAACACGAATATATATATATATACAAACAAACACACACACACACACACACACACACACACACACACTACACACACACAC
>NW_014037441.1:0-4043 GCF_001186125.1 Sphaeroforma arctica JP610 | reverse complement strand
TATATTATTATTNTACTAATATGAATAATACTACCACACACACACACACACCCTCACACACACACACATATATACCTATCAAAAAATAAAATGTACATGTTAAATAATAGACATACTTGTGTATGTAAATGAATGTATCTACATCGTATCTGGGGATCATTGGGACATGCGATTGTGGATGTTTATTTTAATAGCTCATCTGGTGCGATTGCCACTTGGGGGTTGGGTGGGTCTTTTTGTCCGTGTTCGTAATGCCCTCTTTTATGGACCGGTATGCTTTTTCTGCATCCGGCTGTTACAATTTTGTCGCATTTGGATCTCCCATCCATCACAATCCGCTGAAATGATATGCACACACACCTTTATACGCCTTGTTAACCGTACATATAACACGTGTACTCGTTATAACCTCTACACACACCCTCACCTGTACACGCACACGGCCTGTAGCCGTTACCCGCGGCCTTCCGCATCACCGGAGGCAAAGAGAAAGCTCACTGTCTCAAGAAGATGATCGAGGAAGAGTACTTTCCCTCCATCAAAGACTTCAAGTCTGAGGACGCAGACGGAGTGGTATACGGACAGCCCAAGACTATGCCGTGGTATCCCGATGGGCGTGCATACCATATTGACTGGCCCAAGCAGATCATTAGAAAGCACGCGGAGCTCAAACGCTTCCACGAGTTTCTGGTCAACTGCGATCAGGTGTGCGTGCGCGCGTGTGTGTGTGTGTGTCTCTCTCTCTCTCTCTGTGTATGTATGAATGTATGTAAGTATGTGTGTGTGTCTCTCTCTCTGTGTGTGTGTCTCTCTCTCTCTGTGTGTGTGTTTGTGTGTGTGGCTTTATAGTATTGGGTCGTTGGGTGTGTAGATGTGTTAGTGGTGTTCGTGAGGCAGATATTTTCGGGCTTCCATGTGCAAGTATAGTTCTGGTTGTTATGTTATATTAATGTAGGTATCTTGATGGGTGCGTGTCTTATATGTATATAATTATGTATGTATACGCGCTTGTATACATGTATGTACGTGTGCGGCTTTGGCTGTATTCCCCTATATATATATGCCTGTATGTTACTGAGCGAAGTAGTGTGTGGATAAGGGTACAGTATGGCACGCATACTCACGTTTCCAATTGTGCATCCAAGCACACATACCAGCCGAAACACGTACAATAACAGGTGCATAGGGGCTCTGGGGGAATTTACTGCCCGATACCTCTCTTAGTAACCCTATACCAACGTACATCCCTGATCACGGGCTGCCTATACCGAGTATCCATACTGCATACGCTAACACGCCCTTATACACCACAGGTGGGGTCGATCAGCCGCCAGGAGGCTGTGAGCATGATTCCCCCGGTTGTGCTTAACGTGCAGAAGGGCGATGTTGTGCTGGATATGTGTGCCTCTCCAGGCTCAAAGACCAAACAACTCATCGAAATGGTCACCGGGACGGACGTTGATCCGAAGTTGGTTGGGGTTAACAAAGAAAGGTGGGTGTTAGATTATTTGTAGAAGTGGGGAGGGTGTGGAGATGGGTGTGTTAGTGTGTGTTTAAGGTAGTAATGGGGGTGCGGAGATGCGTGTTTGTGTGTGTTAGTGTGTGTTCATAACGTTCTGAAATGCGCGTTTGTTGTGGTGAGTGAGCACAGACCCAATTGGCATGATCACTTGGATGCACCTTGACGGGTAGGCAAGCACACAAGAGCAAACCAAGAAAATTAATTTCGTAAACGTTTAAATATAAACGTCATTAAAACAAGTGTGTCTTGGTCATATGCTTATGACACGCTTTGGAGCAGTTGTTCGTGTCAGCACGTGTAGGTATGTCGTTTCCATAACCTATATATATATTGAAGGATATAGAATATACGCTGCGGGGATCTTAAAAGCAGGTGTACGTTTCAGTAGTAGTGGTGATTGATAAGAGTCTTATCGGCGAGTGCTTCACCATGCAGACTTTGCTTCGTTTCGGCGAGAGTTCTAGCGGTGTTTGTGTGTGTTGTGTGTATTCGTGATCCTGTATGCTATAGGTGTCTACTTGTATATGTTCAATCCGCCTTGATATGCGTAGATAGGTGTACTATTTTCATGCAGGCCTTGAGCGCGAGTGAGTAGTACATTGGCGCAAGCAGTCGGTTATGTTGGTTGAATTGGCGATTTAGACCCAATTACAAGCTGCTTCAGACTCTAAATAGCCCCTGTATGTCCTTATGACACAAATGCCGAACTCTGTTCTGAGTATGTGAGGTGTCAAAGTGCATGTGATATATCAAAGTAGAAGTAAGGGTCACTCTCTAACTACCCCCCATATATCCACATCGCAGAAATGACTTCTGTATATGCGATGTACATCCCAGTACAAGCAAATGTCCTGCCACTCTCTAACTACCCTCCCATACACCCACATCGCAAGAATGACTTCTGTATATGCGATGTACATCCCAGTACAAGCAAATGTCCTGCCACTCTCTAACTACCCCTCATACACCCACATCGCAAGAATGACTTCTGTATATGCGATGTACATCCCAGTACAAGCAAATGTCACGTCACTATCTAACTACCCCCCATACATCCTCATCGCAGGAACGCTGAGCTTCCCGACGGTATGGTTGTAGCCAATGACTTTGACCCTCGTCGGTGCTATCTGCTGGTGCACCAGGCCTCGGCCCTTGACTCACCCGCACTCGTGGTCACCAACCACAACGGCATGTCCTTCCCCAATATTTACAAACCCAACGCCGACGGAAACGGGCCAGACAAGTCCAAGTATGGATGTTTTAAATACCTAATGTAGCTGTGTGTAGGTGTAAGTTCAAGTACGGATGTTTTAGAGACCTAATGTAGCTGTGTGTAGGTGTAAGTCCAAGTATGGATATTTTAAATTGCCAATGTAGCTGTGTGTAGGTGTAAGTCCAAGTATGGATGCTTTAAATATCTAATGTAGCTGTGTGTAGGTGTAAGTCCAAGTATGGATGTTTTAAATTCCCAATGTAGCGGTGTGTAGGTGTAAGTCCAAGTGTGGATGTTACAAAGACCCAATGTAGCTGTGTGCATGTGTGGATATGTGCATGGTTGTGAATAGGTCCTATGCAAGGCGTGTTACTGTTGTCTGCATCGTCCACACTGAACGTGTTCGCATTGGTGGTTAACCAAACAACCACAGACAGAAAGTGGAGGCAGGCGCATCTGATTGTCTAAAGCGAGGACGTGTTGTGCACCTGATTGTCTAGAGTAAGGACGTATTGTTCACCTGATTGTCTAAAGTAAGGACGTGTTGTGCACCTGATTTTCTAAAGTTACATATCATCTGTTCGGTACTTCTAAGCTGTGCATATAGAAATAGTCGGATATACTATTGGAGCTAGTACTATGTTGTATGGTCGGCAATGGGAGGGACGCCGTCGCATGTCGTGCATACGTTTAAGCTGTGTCTATATAGATCACCTGCAGTCTATCGACGTTACCACTATCCTTTCCTGCCAACTATACCATACGCCGCAGGTAGGCTGTCTACGTTACCTCTATACCCTGCCAATTAAACCACACTTCAAATGCACCTGCACCCCATCTCTAGGATATTCTTATTGGATATACGTCACTTCTATACCCCGCCATTTAAACAACACTTCACATGCACCTGCAACCCATCTCCTAAACCCTAAACCCTAAAACCATCTCCAGGCCAATCCTATTCGATCGGGTGCTATGCGACGTCCCTTGCAGTGGGGACGGTACGGCGCGTAAGAACATTCAAGTGTGGCAACGATGGAGCCCAATGGACGGACCCAACCAGCACCATTTGCAGAAACGCATCCTCACCCGTGGTGCTGAGGTACTTGTGTTGGTTGTATATGGTGGATGTGGGGACGGGGTCTGGTGGTTGTAGTGGGCGTGGTTGGTGTGTGGCTTTGTGTGTTGGATTGTTTGTATGCATTATGGAGAGTATTTTTGGGATATATATATATGTATATATATATATATATATATAAATATATATATCTGTATATATAGATATACATATTTATCTATATCTATATC
>NW_014037442.1:0-4044 GCF_001186125.1 Sphaeroforma arctica JP610 | reverse complement strand
GTGTGTATATATATATATATATATATATGTGTGTGTGTTATATATATATATATATATATATATATATTCTCGCCTCATGTCGCGAAGCATGTGTCTGAGCAGTCGTTTATGATACTTATGGGTGTATTCACACACTCACGAGTGCTGCGCCATACACTTGAAAATCTGATGCGTGCGTGCGAGAATTTATTGCAAACGTATTCGTATGCATTGTTTTTGCGTTCTAATAATTGAATACGAGTCGTAGGAACATGTGTCTGCTCTCGATGGGGCTGCTAGCATTCCCATGTGTGTACACACTTACTTGTATGATTATACGTACACTTGTCTTCTGAAGACGCTTGTGTTTGGCATACCTTGTGGCAAGGTTTGTGTATGTGATTATGGTAGCAGTCTGTTATGCAGATGAAAGTAGCGGTTGGGGAGAGAGAAATATAATGAACGTTTTGAAGTCTCTAGGATAAGGAGTTAGACCTTTTAAGCTCCGAGGCTTTATGGTATTTGCACGCATCGATTTCAATAATTATTGTAGTCATTCAAGTGTGCGAACTTAGTATGACCGGCAAATTAAACCATGCTACGAAATGTACTATGCGGACACCACACCACCCCAACTGCTGGGTACAGACAGCCACGCCGCAAGGTAGTACACCGTGATTCAGTAGACATCAGTATATGTTTTCCACAGTAGACATCGGTATATGTTTTCCACAGTAGACAACAGTATATGTTTTCCACAGTAGACATCAGTATATTTTTTCCACAGTAGACATCAGTATGTGTTTTCCACAGTAGACATCAGTATATGTTTCCCACAGTAGACATCAGTATATGTTTCCCATTCCCGTACATACCTATATCTGTGACACAATCAGCACGCAGCAATCCCATAGCCCGTCTCTCGCGCGCCTTCGCATACCAAAGTGATATTGCACAGGGGCACACCTTTCACAGGTGCACATTTTTGGCTTTATCAACCGGGCACTCCAAATGGCAAGCCAGTGTTCTATCAGCATTCCATACCATATTTATTTGCGTACGCATGTCAACTGGCCAATCAGAATGCATCATTCTCACGCGCACCTCTCATACCCCTCGGCAGGTCACGGGTAGCCACGACCGGACCATCAAGATCTGGGACCTACTGAAAGGCTACTGCTACAGGACGATGTTCACCTTCTCGTCGTGCAACGACTTGGTTCTCACGGACGAGTCTGGGTGTGTTGTATGTACCTTGCTGGCTGCTTTATATGTACCTTGCTGGCTGTGTTATATATACGTTGCTGGGTGTGTTATATATACCGTGTTATTCTATCGGGATGTCGTTGCCAGTGTGGTAGTTGGTCACTTAATTCTCCGGTGGCGTTCCGCTGCTATGCACGGATTGCTGAAGTGTTGTTTTAGTCCTCTGGCCTATTGCAAGTGCGTTGTGAGTTGATTCGATTGCATTGGGAGGCCGTCGTGCGGCACAATGTACCATTCGGTGCTGTGTACAGCAGGTGGTGTTCGGATGAATCGAGTCATCGACTCTCACGTCTGTTTCCGACCGCTTATACCACATTCTGCATGGAGGTTAGAACCTCCATGATACTCTGACTGCGAACAGTTGTGTGATGAAGTCTACAAACTACACGGTTTTTATACCACCACAGAGCTAGGCCATGTTTTCCCACACTCCCTCGTGCTCATTTCTGGTCTAAGCACTCTATTTTGTTATTCATCTTCTCTCATGCTCCTACCCATCCGCTAATGTGTAGGACTGGAGTTATTAGCGGCCACGTGGATAAGCACATCAGGTTCTGGGATACGCGCTCGGGTGAGTGCACGAATGAGCTCAGCGGTGTACACACGGGGCAAATCACATCTCTGGACATGGCTGAAGGTAACGCAATACAGCATTGAAACTGCTATATTTGTTTGAATATCAGATGTGTAAGAATGTATAGTCCTTGAACACGTACTAAAGGGACGCTGGATATAGGCAAATATGCATCATCTTGCCCGTTTAAGGGGAAGTGGGTGTCAATCGTTGAAGGGGAAGTGGGTGTCATTCGTTGAAGGGGAAGTGGGTGTCATTCGTTGAAGGGGAAGTGGGTGTCATTCGTTGAAGGGGAAGTGGGTGTCAATCGTTGTAGGGGAAGTGGGTGTCATTCGTTGTAGGGGAAGTGGGTGTCAATCGTTGAAGGGAAAGTGAGTGTCAATCGTTTAAGGGAAAGGGGGTTTCAATCGTTTAAGGGAAAGTGAGTGTCAATCGTTTAAGGGAAAGCTGGTGTCAATAGATATTCCCCGCATGTTTCAAGTAGGTATAATTCGCGAGCTATCGATCTGAATTTGTTTCACTTGGTGCGAAACAATTCAAAGTAACCTATGGCTCCGACGGTCTTAAAATATTAACGGTATACAAATTGTTCTGGTTTTGACAGATCGCAATACCCTACTGACGCAATCGAGAGACAACACACTCAAGTTGATCGACTTACGAATGTCCCAGGTTGTAGCTACGATGTGGTATGTGGAGAGGTGGTCGTATGACTTGTGGACAAATATAGCGCACTTCGCATACAGGCTTGTAGTCAAGCGCACCACCACACTTATAGAGTCCAACTATTTTGATTATGTTCTAGGTGTGCGCCCCATGTGGTATGTGAACAGGTGACCGTACGTTTGATATTTTATGAGTATCACGCTTGACATTTACAACTATCTAAGTATATAAGTATGTATGTATCTATGTATCTATGTATGTATTTATGCATCTATGGATTGATGGATGGATGGATGGGTGGATGTACGTTTGTACGTATGCATGTATCTATGTATTTATGTATGTACCTATACATGTATGTGCGTATATAGCTATCTATGTATCTATGTATCTATGCATGTAAGTATGTACGTATGTATGTATCTATGTGTAGTTGAATATATATATATATATTCTATTTGCTTGATCTTGAGAGTACATTGTGAGTCGCAGTCGAGCGCCTATACTAAACGTATGGTATAAATACTTTATCTTTATGTTCACTTTCACAGCGGTGATGGCTACAAGACACCTACGAATTGGGCCTCAGCATGTTTCAGGTATATTCCTATTCTTGTTCTTCTCACGACATGCGTTCAAGCGGCAACCTCTCTGTGGAGAAAGTATTCAATTTCTGTCGACTGGTTTTTTATTCGGGAGTATTATATATTCATTCGAGAGACGTGGCTATTGCAATAACATTCAGTAGGTGAGCCCTCGACTGACTGAGTTACTCACTCTGTTGCAAAGGCACAGTGGCGCTCCTTGTTCCCAGAGAACACAATGTGAAGCTTTAACTGGTTGATTAGATGCACATCTGATTACCATTGGATACACTTCAATCTTGCATCGGTTGCGCGTCTACTTTGCACATCTCATGATCCAAAAAATTACGCAATCCCGATTATTTTCATTTGCCTCGATATTTCGCGAGCTTTGGAAACGCCATGTCCCTAAATCGGCATACTTCCCTACTCTACAGCCCACAAACCAAGTTCGTCGCAGCGGGCTCGCAAGACGGGTCTGTGTATCTGTGGAATGCCCAGTCCTCGAAGGTCGAAGCCATCCTGAAAGGCCACTCGTAAGTGCTAAGTCGTCTCTTTTTAACAGCGTTCGCAACTGTACTGTATGCTTACTATGGAGGGTTGGTGATGATGTGTTACTATGCACAGGTGCCTGATGAGCGTTGTGTACAAATTATATGAGTTGGCCTGTCCTATACTATACGCTTACTACGGATGATGGATAATATGTAGCTATGCATTCGTGCTCGCAAAATACATGGGTATGTAGCGTCGAGCACGACTATAGGTTTCGAATTCGTTATAGGTCGCTTGTCCTTGTGTATGTCAACATATCTTTTCGTTTGTACATATATATATATGTATATATATCTATATATGTATATATATATATATATATATATATATATATATATATACATATATATATATATATATATGTATATATATATATATATTATATATATATATATATATATATATATATATATGTATATT
>NW_014037443.1:0-4053 GCF_001186125.1 Sphaeroforma arctica JP610 | reverse complement strand
TATCTCAATTGATCTTGATATTTTAGACTGACCGGAGGCCGTATTTCTACACCCAGGCGGGTTGCGTCAGAGAGATGCGTGGATTTGTGCTGGCCATTGGGTCGAGTTGTATTCCCAGGCAACCTCCTAGGTAGTCCACGAATGGTCGCGCGGGGAGCAGACCACATACGTGGAGTATGTTTGTTTGATGATTGGAAAACCGAATGTATTTAGTGCCCGTGATGATGACTGCTGCTTGGATGAGTGCTGACTTGAAGCGCTCGAACAGGGAATTTAACGCATCCTTCCATATAGGCGGAGCCCAGGCAATAATGTTCAGGCCATATGTAGCCGTGGATAGAATGAATGTTCTGAACAGCACCAGTCGGTTGCGGGGGTGTCGCCAGCTGAAGCCATGCAAGCCATAAGCGTGGAAAGAGGCGATACCCAGAGACAATGCTGCAACCAGGGATTACATATGTCTGGCGAGGTTGATCCCTGGTATTCCGTGAGAGATTGTGATCCCCAGATATTTAGAGTGTTTCGGTTTGGCATGTGTGGGCGCCATCTCCAGAGGGAAGTAGCGTGTGTTCCAAGGTGCGTAGGCAAGCGTCGGCGTGATAAGCTCACCATTTATACGGGGGGTTGGCGCCGAGTGTCGCAAGTCGGTAGATTGTACTCGGGGTTTAATGACATCCTGTTCGAGGCCAGATTGCGTTCCCACGCATCAATGTCATCTAAGAAGGGCTGGAGCGGAACCGATCGAGGGGCTTGGATCTGTGTCATCGACAAATAAATAAGAGCAGAGGAGCTTGGGCCAAAATTGTGCTAGCGTGACAGCTAAGGAATTCATGTAGATAATAATGAGCTGGGGCCGACGATTGAGCCCTGTAGGATGCCATTTGTTCTATGGAATACAGGCGAGAGCGTGCCGCGGTATGTCATTCGGATAGGGACCCTCTCAAATAGCGCGCGGAGACAGTTGATTTAGTTTTCGGGCATTCCATCGTGGCGCAGGAGTACCCATAGGCGTGGGAGAGCAACCTTGTCGTATGCCTTAGTGATGTCCAGACAGACGTCGTTCCACTCCTCTTCTGACTGTGTCTCGTATTCCATGGCGGCAAGTGCTTGGGTATGACAGGAGTACCGTGATTTGAAGCTAGCTTGGGTGGCATGGGTAGCAGAGCCGGGGTGGCTCGTAATCAGATTAAGAAAGTACTTTTCAAAGATGCGTCTGACTATTTGCGTAAGCGTGATGGAGCGAAAGTCGGCGGGGGAGGTGATATCTGCATCGGCTTTCATTGGGTGCGCTGTCAGGAAGCTGCAGTTCAGGGTTGTAGGGAAGGTACCCGCCTTCAGTAGCTCAGTGAATGCTTCGGCGAGAGGTATAATCAGTGGGCTATTGACGTCGGGGCGTCCTTATGTTCGGCGTTCGGTGGATCGCTCCACTGCGGCCTTCAGGAGGAGGATATGAATCCCGTCGGGGCCACGCCCCTTGTTGGGATTGCGTAGTATAGCCTCCATTACATCGTCGGGACGTATGGTGGAAGTGACATCGGGAGAGGGTTCGGTATCCGGTGGACCACGTACGAGTTTGTAGAGTTGAATAAGTTCTCAAAGTAGCCAGCGAGGGTGGCGCCTGTGTCATCGGTACTCGGTATGCCGGGTTGGCTCGGAGACCGTCGTTGGTATTCAATATCTTTGAACATTTGATCATCGCTTTGGGCGGTCAGACGTGGGCGGAACGAGTGGTTTGGCGGTCGCTGAACCCAGAGTCTATTTAAGTCATAGTAGAACCCTCCGAAGATTTGTGGGTTATCGGCATAGCGCCAGATGCGATCAAGGATCTGTAGCAGCCCTTCCGCTGGTCCGTGCAAAGTGAGATACGACCGTAGTAGGTTCCGATGAGCCTGGATTTCGGCTTGGAATAGTCGCGCGCGGGATTTGTTGCGTAGGTGATACAGTCGATGGCGATATCGGTTATATCCATGGGAGGGGAGGCGTTGGTCCGGAGGCGGCGGCATTGTTGGCATTTGTTGGGGCCGATGGATTTGATTCGTGGGAAGTATCTGGAAATCGTGTCCCAAAGGTGTGGTCACCACAGATACCGTAGTCCGGCAGTTTATAAGTCTGGAGGGAGGCGGGGGTGGTAGGCCGATGATACTCATGTTCTGTACCAGTTGAGCCGCCAGCATAGAGGTAGTCCAAGTGTCACGTATTACGCAGGGTAGTCTCAATCGTTTTTATACGTAGTCCGTGATTTGTAGATGCGTGGCCATACTTCCGGGCTTTGAAGTTGAAATCTCCCCACACGACATTTTGTTGGAAATCGCCAATCTCGGGGAGATTCATGTATCGCCTGACGTCTTTTTCAGTAAGTGATTTGAGTGGAAGGTAGAAGACGGCCATATGAACGCCAAAGCACACAAAGTAACCGCGTACGGTGAAGAGTGTACAAGTTGAAAATTCGATGGGTGGTGTTTGGAAAAGATGCCAATACCACAGTGTGAAGGGTGTAAAATATTGTGATGTGTAGTGTGATGTAGAATATGGTAGTATGTGTTCGAGCGTATATGATTAAGAAATGGGGTGTTATGCCAGGTTTCAACCACACACATAACATCAACCTGACTTAAAATCGATATAACGTTCAAACACTTATCTGTTTGTGCTGCGTTGTCCATGTTGAGTCCTTGTGGGTTGAAAAGCGTTATCCTCATTGGTCCTAATGTAAGTTCCGGTCTATCAAGGCGATATTAACGCCTTATAGTAATTAAACGCTTAGGTTAAGTCTAAGTGTAGTTAAATTCGAAATAAATAAACGAAATGTGTCTTTTAGTAAAGTTAGGTATGCCTCGTGAAAACAGCAATACTCTAAGGGATTGTGAGGCTGAGACATTGCCTATATATAATCCTCTCAGTACTGTTTTCGCCGAAGGGATTTTATTTGGTGTTTCGTTGACGCTCTATTAGAAACTATGGTATGTTTCGTTGGGGCGAATCCGAGAGACTCATAAATCCTATCTTTAGAAGAAGAAAAATAGAAAAAAGAAAAAGAAAATACTCTTGATGTCTTTTGTTATTATCTTAACCAATAACTTGCCACTTATCAAGAATTACCGACTTAGCCTTCATCAGACTGGCACATCTGGTTGGCTGAACGGAGGTTAAACTAAGTAACGCTAATAGTCCCTAGAAGCCTATATTCGGTTGAGCCATCTCGCTACCGAAGTATTCAGATATAAATAGATTTGGAAGTTAACATAGTTCTATTAGTAGAACTAGTCTAAATCATATCTTTGGCATTTTAATCTGGCCATTTAATGGCCCTATCCGTATATCTGATATATAAAATGGAAAAGGTATTTAATTAATAAAATCCGTTAAAACCCATTTTAGAAAACTTAAGTTCTTCGTACTATTAAGAGTACGTTTATAACATAGAGTCTAATGTGGAGGCCCGGCTATTACACTAACATTGTTCATCATCGGTCAATACTACTGGTCTCTCTTTTTTAACGATGTCAGCCATTTCTATATCGTTGCCTGTCGTCGAAGAGTCAGTCGTGGAAGGTTGAGGCTACGTATTGGTAACCATCGTGTCGGATGGTTGTGTCGGGAAGACTGTTGGTATATGAAGTCGTCCGGGTTCCGCATGCGCTGGTTCTTTAGCGTTTGCCGGGCTTCACAGGTTAGGTGAGAAGAGGTTTGCATCATGTTTTGCTTGTTAAGCCTTCTGGAAACGGTCCGCGGTAGATCGGAGGATGTCTGCGTTAGTGGAGTTGACAAGGGGGCTCAGTAGTACATCCATGCTGCGGGCAAGAGTTTTTGGCGCTCGTTCATGTGTGCAGCGGGCCTCCCGCTTGGTGCGGAGATAGTGGATTATGGCTGCTTTCGTAGAGTCGGGATGTAGTTGGGAGCGGGGGTCGATGTTTTTATCAAGTTGCCATTTCTACGTAAGTGCTGCATGTCGTTTCACCTGGGCAACAGCGTCGCTAGGAACACAAAGGCGGATGAAACTGGTGGAGCTTCCGCGGCGATTAGGTTGAGATACCGATTTAGACGGGAGATACT
>NW_014037444.1:0-4056 GCF_001186125.1 Sphaeroforma arctica JP610 | reverse complement strand
CTAATATATAATGTAGTAATGAATACAAATATATTTTGTAGTAATTAATAGTAATATATATTGTAGCATTTAATATTAATATATATTGTAGTAATTAATATTAATATATATTGTAGTAATTAATACTAATATATATTGTAGCAATTAATATTTTTATATATTGTAGTGATTAATATTAATATATATTGTAGTAATTAATACTAATATATATTGTAGTTATTATTATTAATACATATATTGTAGTAATTACTACTAATATATTGGAGTAATATAAATTATATATTGTAGTAATAAATATTAATACATTGTAGTAACAAAAATTATAATATATTGCGGTAATAATTATTAATATATCATAGTAATAAATATTATAAAATAGTGTAGCAATAAATATTATAAAATAGTGTAGCAATAAATATTACTATAGTGTAAATCAGTCGAAATGCCTACTAACCTACGGAGTGTTTGGTGTTTGGCCGTATTCAATGAGAAGAATAGGACATTTCGTGACATTAATTGTAAATGATCAACCAGTCAGACGACGACTGAGTGATGGGTGGGGTCGCCCATCACCGATCTATAAACACTTTTGTTAATAAATGAGAATGACATACAACTATAGTAATGTAATAATACTATAATAATATTATTATAGTAATGTAATAATACTATAATAATATTATAGTAATGTAATAATACTATAGTAATACTATGATAATACTATAGTAATGTAATAATACTATAGTAATACTATAATAATACTATAGTGATACTATAATAATACTATAGTAATGTAATAATACTATAGTAATACTATAATAATACAATAATGTAATAATACTATAGTAATGTCATAATACTATAGTAATGCAATATTACTATAGTAATGTCATAATACTATAGTAATGTAATAATACTATAGTAATGTAATAATACTATAGTAATGTAATAATACTATAGTAATGTAATAATACTATAGTAATACTATAATAATACTATAGCTAAACTATAGCATATTCCTACCCGCAATGAGTGAGGATAGGGGCCATACCTCCCGTCATATACATTGTAATACACACAGACAAGATATAATATCTATGTGTAAGTGGCGATGAGAGGCCATTCGCGGAGTTTATAACGAACTACATGACTATAAACAGAACAGAGATACACATGTACACACCCTCGGATATTAAACATACACGTGTGAGTAGTATTATTCACAACACACACGGCCATATACGAACTGACTACATAGCAGTATATTCGTTGAATGATATAAACATAGACGTATTCATTGCATGATAAAATATAAACGTATCGCCTTTGGAAGAGATCACAAACACACATGTGTGTGCATAGGTAGGATTGGACGTACAACTCCAAATCATCTATATCACAAATACGCTGATAGCATTCCATACACGTAATAATTCAACTGCTAGCATCACACACACCCTAACACACATCCTAAAAACACTAAAACACTTACCCTAAAACCCTAAAACACACCCCTTAGAACACACACCCTTAAACACACCCCCTCAAACACACACCCTAAAACACTTACCCTAAAACACTTACCCTAAAACCTAAAAAAACACACCCTAAAACACAAACCCTAAAACCCTAAAACAGCCTAACACACACCCTAAAAACCCTGAAACACACACCCTAAAACACAAACCCTAAAATCCTCAAACCCGTATGTATCGGTAACGTCGCATTGTATTCATTGGAACGGTATGAAAAGATTGGCTTTAGAACGATCACAGGCACATACGTGTATATAAGATTCAAAGTACAATTAATACATTAATAGAAGGATTACAGGCACTTACGTGTATATAAGATTCAAGGTACAATTAATACATTAATAGAATGATCACAGGCACATACGTGTATATAAGAATCAAAGTACAATTAATACATTAATAGAAGGATCACAGGCACTTACCTGTATATAAGATTCAAAGTACAATTAATACATTAATAGAAGGATCACAGGCACTTACGTGTATATAAGATTCAAAGTACAATTAATACATTAATAGAAGGATCACAGGCACATACGTGTATATAAGATTCAAAGTATAAGTAATACATTAATAGAAGGATCACAGGCACTTACGTGTATATAAGATTCAAAGTACAATTAATACATTAATAGAAGGATCACAGGCACTTACGTGTATATAAGATTCAAAGTACAATCAATACATTAATAAAAGGATCACAGGCACTTACGTGTCTATAGGATTCAAAGTACGATTCCAGATCTTCGTCATCGCAGTTCCGCAAATAGTCTTCCATGATCTCGTCATCGATCTGTCGTTTCTGTGGTATAAATAGAACCGCACAAGCGCATACGATTCATGCTCATCTGTGATATACATGCAAGTCTGTATAAATATTAAACCATATATAATTATGAAAACTTTGTATAAATATGCAACTATATATATCTATGAAGCTTTATATGTATATATATCTATATATATATGTCACTAAATATAGAAATACATTTATGTATAGATATACAATAAAATATAGATAGGCACCTATTGCACAACTGCTTGAACGTAAGCAATCAAGGCTTACACGGAACTTAGCTATAGATATAGACATGCAACTATTTATAGAAATGCAACTAATTATAGATATGAAACAATCCACAGGTATGCAACTATATACAGAAATGCAATTAACTATAGATATGAAACTATCCACAGGTATGCAACCGTTTATAGATATGCAATTAAAGTATAGAAGTATAGATATGCAACTACAGCACACTCCGACATGATCCAATCATACACAAATACTTCATGATCCCCATCAATAAACCTCTTCAGCACCAACGCACATCACCCGCGGTGCAATAGTGTATCAAGTACCCGCACACATACACTCTACTTATAACATCATACATAAACTAATTCATAATCACCACGTATACACTCTACTTACGACGTCATACATAAATCACTTCATAGCCACCACACATACACTCTACCTATAACATCATACATAAACCACTTCATAATCACCACACATAAACCCCCTTCAACATCAACGCACATCACACACAGTGCAACAGTTAGCAAGCACCCGCAAACATACACTCTTTCTCTTCGGCTCCGCTGGATATTCTACACCATCTGATTGGTGGTCTGTCTTATCTCCAGTCGATACTACAGGCAACGCAGCACTGAACCCAAGTGTTGTTGCGGTGTTTGTGGTTGGGGTTGTGGTATTAGCCCTGGCGTCGGTGTCTATGAGCATCTGCAGTGTGGTTGGTAGGTATGTGAGAAGGGGTGTAGACGGTGTAGTAAGGCTTGTGGTGGAACGAAAATGGGGTTTAGGGTTTAGGGTTTATATATATATACATATATATATATATATATGTGTGTGTGTGTGCGTGTTTGTGCGTTTGTGTGTGTATATATACACCGGGACACCAGTACGTCGGTACATGGTTGTGGGTTTACGAATGTGTGCATATAATCGCACATAGACTTGTATGCAAAGATGAGCGCATGGAGAGATAAGACAAATAGCACATCGTTCATAACATTCTCCAACTCAGAATATCAACTGGTGTACGTGCTTATACAGCTGAGTATTTGAAGAAGGTGTGCTGTATTTAACAACCTTACATACTTACTTCAATAGATCCTATAGGAAGCGCGTACACAAGCAAAGTCAGAAGCAAAAGCAAAAGCAAATACGAGATATATTTGGATGGACAAGTGTATATTTGGTATACATATTTACACTCGCCAGTGTGTGCAATACCTCGGTGGGTGGTGTTGGATCTGATCCATCTAAAGTAAAGTACACTGTATCGTCCACCCCTTGGACGGCGTTGGAGGCTGCTCCGATGTCTGTAACAGAAACCAATCAAAATTAGTTGTTCTATCGGATATGAAAGAAACACACCCAACCAGTGAGATAACCACGGGCAACTCAAAAGGTGAGGCCGGCGTGTACCTCTTTAAGCGTTTATGAATGTCCACATATACACACACATAAAAAACGACATAAATATATATA
>NW_014037445.1:2916-4059 GCF_001186125.1 Sphaeroforma arctica JP610 | reverse complement strand
TATTGATCGTGACTGTCCATTTCCCTTCCACTCACAGATTCAAAAGTTCGTTGCCTATGCGGCAAAGCAAAAATTGAAAAGTAGAGGCGACCCACGACTTAACGCATCCAAGAAACGCTGTCACCTAAACAAGGACTGACAGCCGAGCGACAAATGAGCACCAGAGAAACGGAACGAACGCGTTTAACTAAACAACAGACATAGCTGTATGACGAGGTAAGCGAATGGTGGGGTCGAGCAAGACATGATGTACGTAGGTCTGGAGCATGCTAACGTTTATGCAAAACGGTCAAGCACAGCCTGCAATGAGATGGGAGGCAGAGGAAACTCCTGATGATGACACACCCTACGACAACTAGAGCAAATATTAAAAGTACGATACAATAGAATCGATACCCAGTTATGTATTGGTTAGGTGACAGTAGAGCAACTATTAAAAGTACGATAGAATCGACAGCTGTATGTATATTGTTTGAGTGAGAGTTCTGATGGCGTTGGCTGTCATCTGTGCCAGGAGTGGTCCAAGGCTGAAGTTCACAATGTAATAGTTGTGAGACTAGCATGACAAGTATGAACTAATAGACTGCCACTTAACGGATACGAATGTTTTCAACCGAAACAACGCATTTTAATTATACACCATAGCCGAATGCACCGGCAGAACCCAGCCGCAGCCAATCTTTACTTATACATATGCCATAGAATTGATTAAAAGGATAAGAGTTTACAACAGAAGACAACCGAAACAACGCATTTTAATTATACACCATAGCCGAATGCACCGGCCCAGCCGCAGCCAATCTTTACTTATACATATGCCATAGAATTGATTAAAAGGATAAGAGTTTATAACAGAAGACAACCGAAACAACGCATTTTAATTATGTTTTAGCAGCCAATCTTTTAGACTAAGCCCTTGAAGTATCATCTTCCTTAGGTTAAGGTCTTTAGGTCACCAAATACCTTCTTCCTTATTCATGTGAGTGGATGTACCCGCCGTTTCCATAGCAACCCCGCATCGCACAGCCCAGTCGCCAAGAGAAACAACCTGACCTGCCCATAGCTGCCACACACTGCCACCACAGCCAGATGACTGGGTTGGGTTATCAGTGGCTGAGTTCAGATGGCTGAGTTCAGATGGCT
>NW_014037445.1:0-2714 GCF_001186125.1 Sphaeroforma arctica JP610 | reverse complement strand
AACCCTAACCCAACCCAACCCAATCCACGAACACCGACTGCGATGCGGCTGTGTGTGTGCCCAGTGAGATCCGCCATCGTCACGAGAGATTATCCGTTTCCGTTGGATTCAGAGCTTAACCATTTGCCTTGGCTATATAGAGCTTAACCATTTGCCATGGCTATATAGAGCTTAACCATTTGCCTTGGCTATATAGAGCTTAACCATTTGCCTTGGCTATATAGAGCTTAACCATATACCTTGGCTATATAGAGCTTAACCATTTGCCTTGGCTATATAGAGCTTAACCATTTACCTTGGCTATATAGAGCTTAACCATTTACCTTGGCTATATAGAGCTTGCCCGTAAACGCACAGATGTAGCCATTGCAGACATCCGTTGGTTGATCCGTGAGATGCGTTTAGTAGGAAACCTCTATGAATTACATCTAGTAGCCTACCACCCAGCTGAGCCACTGTCAGCTACATCTAAAAGGGCACCAACCCTAGAAACCCGACTGCGCTACCGAGCACTGCTGAAAGGCCTACGGCCGATGCACCGCGCGAGCCAATGGGCTATGAGCGATGGATGTGATTCCCCACGACGACATGCGTGTCACCAGTCGGAATAAACAGGCCATATTACCAGCCCCCATTGTGGTCTGTTACATACGCCAATCGGACTATATAGCCCCTAGTACCAGCCCCCATTGTGGTCTGTTACATGCGCCAATCGGACTATATAGCCCCTATTACCAGCCCCCATTGTGGTCCGTTACATACGCCAATCGGAGTATATAGGCCCTATTACCAGAGCCCCCATTGTGGTCTGTTTCATACGCCAATCGGACTATATTGGCCCTATTTCCAGCCCTTGTGGTCTATTATATACGCCAATCGGAGTATATAGCCCCTATTACCAGCCCCCATTGTGGTCTGTTACATGCGCCAATCGGACTATATTGGCCCTATTGCCAGGCCCCATTGTGGTCTCACAGTTGTATGCCGACGACGAACCGGGCGGGCTTATATGTGTGGGTGGATACGACACCTGTGTGACATCTCCAGTAACGTATGGTGCACTGAGCAGTCCATAGCAAATCACAACACCGTACTGTGACAGCTATTAACATTAACATTGATCCAGAGCCTCGCCGGTTGATACGGATGGTGGCTCACATTCGATAGCTCGGCATGTGCTGTGCTGTACATAACACTGATGTACAAGCCACCCCCGTGGTAGCGTGTGCGTGTGTATGTCACACTAGTAGTACTGCGGTCTATGGACGGAGCGGTTGATCCCATGTCACGTGTCATCACGTGTCAGACCTGATCTGCGTTCTACACCGGACATAGAGCGCAAGGGTGTGGGGTTTAGGTTGACGAGTTGACGTATCAGTCGTGGTGGTATAAGGTTTAGAGTTTAGGGTTTATACCACAGGCATACAACCGTTCACGCAGAAGCAACCGGAGTATCATATACATATGCACCACACACCACAGAAACATCATCGACATCTCAGAGTTAACTTCGGAAATACAGGTGAACAGATAGGCGACTACCAATGCTAGCCGAGATTACCTCTACACACGTATGCCAATGAGAGGCCTTCAGTGTGTACGTCAAGTGGTCGTGGCAGAGTTTATGATATGCTATACAGCCGGTTATAAGGTTGAGGTTTAATGTTGGAGTTTTAGGATTGAGATTTAAGGTTGGAATTTTAGGGTTGAGGTTCGAGAGTTAGGTTTAAAGACGGGGTTTTAGGGTTGAGGTTTAGGGTTCGGGTTTTAGGATTGAGGTTCAGGGTTCGGGTTTTAGGTTTGAGGTTTGAGGTTTTAGGTTGGGGTTTTAGGGTTGAGGTTTTAGAAGGTTTAGCGTATGACCGAGTGGGCAGCACCGGCACCTCAAGTGATGGGTTGATTTGTAGGTTAGAGGGTGTTGAGGTGTATCTCACACTAGGCGCATACATACTCGTTTGTTCTGGTGCTGTGCGAAACTCTACTGCGGGGACCGCTGACAAACAGGTGTCATCTCATCCAATGACATGACACCACGAGAACAACCATGTCACACCCACGTCCCACACCACACACGTCACATGTACCACAGGCCTCGACACGCACCGATTAAAGCACCTCTCTACATACCACACAACGCACAACACACTACAGTACACCAGAGCAATTCACACGCCCCGATTGAAGCACCTCTCTACACACCACACACAACACACAACACACTACAGTACACCAGAGCAATTCACACACACCCCATCCCCCCAATAAACAAACAAACCAACAAACAAAGTCCAGCGAGGCATCGGCAGGTGGCACGTACATGGCTTTGCTGAGTGACTTCACATCGTCCAGCAGTGACGAGAACAGCGCTGCATTGTCGACTGAGTTGATGCCGTCGTTGGTCTGTTCCGCTGTGCTCTCCCGTCCGCTGCTTTCGGCGTTGGAGCTGTCACGCTTGCTGGTGGGGTTGCGCAACTGGCTGCGAAGGCAAGGGAGTGAGGGGGAGGGGGCATATTGATTGGGGCGAGTGTTGTGAGAATGGCTGTAAGGGTGTCGCAATTGGTAGTAGTTTAAAGCAAGAAACAATTCGTGTGTGCCTATTGGCTGATGATGGTATGAAGTAAAGTGGCGCGGATATCACTAACACCAGCGCGCAGACGGACTCATAGCCCAAAAATATGGCAATGATATTATATATAAACATATAAACATATAAA
>NW_014037446.1:1144-4060 GCF_001186125.1 Sphaeroforma arctica JP610 | reverse complement strand
ATATATATATATATATATATATATATAGGCAGAATTTGCCAAGAAGAAGTACACTTCTCACCGCCGGGTACCCGAGAATGTGTACGATATAGTTACAGCTGAGATATCTAGTAGAAGCTATTTTTATTATTTTTAGAGTACAAAAAATACACCTTTCATGAGTCTTAGAAATGGGCTGGCATGTCGATTTCTGCCCTCAAAAGTGCAAAATTAGTTCTGCAATGTGGATTCCACCACAAACGGCCAAATTAAGATTTTGTCAAAACTAGATTTTGAACTATGTAAAAATCCAAAAATGTGTCCTGGGCGGTTTTCTCAATCAGGTCTTTGTGAGCATTTTCCGCTATCAAACATCCGAATCGGGTCACTATTAGTGTGTGTTGTGCCTGGCTGAAGTAGTGGTTTCCTGTCTCATTTTACGGCGATTGCACCATATGAAGACAAAGTATGTACGCACACCGAAATTCCGGAGGACTTTGACGGTCTTTCACGTTTCAGTGAAGCTCTCCATAGTCTCTACTCTCTCTAGTCTCTACAGTCAGTAGTCAGTACTATAGTAGTCTGGCTGACAGTCAGGGTGTTCCAGAATTGTCCTGAATCTCGGCGGGCTCGGCTCGGCGCCTCGGCCTCTCGGGCTGTGGTGTGACTCACTGACTCAGCCTGGCAGTCTGACTGGCGACTGGTCACTGGACTGTCACGGCCACCAGTCATTTTTTTTTTGTCAATATTTATTGCTATAAACGCTATGTGCACATATGTACTCGGAACTTCAGAGTCCTAACTCCAAACTCCAAGGGTCCAGATTCAACTCCTTGTGTATGTTTACTCTTTTATTTCTTGTAATATGTTATATTTACAACACAACTTCAAGTCTACAAATAACTTTTCGATAATCAATACATAGTGCGAATTTATTCTGCCAATTCCGAATCTTCGCTAATAGTAATCAGAATAACGCTGTGAAAGGATGGTCTTGTAGATATTTTAGAACTTGTATATAGATAGCCACGGACGAACTTTGAGGTATCTGGCATTTATAGTGGACATTCCACCTAGCAATTCAGCAAGGGTCCAAATGACTACAAATAGTAGAACATCAATCTGGAAACGGCATATTAACCAACACAATCTCACAAGAGCAACAAACTACCTATCTTTAGACAAGCAATGGCACCACTTCTAAATAACACGCCCCTACCTGGTTCACTATCTCTGCACGATATCCCCAGCGACAATACAGTTTTCAAATATGAAACTGATGTGAAGCAGTTGGTCCAGGCCCTCAGTCCACTTGTAAGAAAGTCACCGAAGCAGATCGAGAAACTTCTTTCTCAGTCCCCTCGCATCAATGATACACATACCGCAGCAAACGCTCCAGTTCTCTTAGTGCACGGATTCTTCGGCGAGGGACAAGACTATTACTGGTGGAACGGTATGAAACACCATCATAATGTAATCGTTAGCGACATCGGCCCAATAAGCTCGCAGCACGATCGAGTATGCGAGCTTTTCTATCAAATGGTAGGGGGCACTGTGGATTATGGGGAAGAGCATTCGCAAAAATGTGGTCATGCTCGCTACGGACGTACATTCAAAACACCTGCTTATGCAGAATGGTCATCTGAGAACCCGATACACATCATTGGCTACAGTTTTGGAGGAAACACGGCGCGTGCACTACAGCAGTATCTGCACGAACAACGCTTCCCGGGGTACGACACAGCAGCTGACTGGATATTCAGTCTCACTGCGATAGCAGCGCCCCTCAACGGAGCGTCGATCGTTCATGATGTTGCGGGCCTAAGTATTGGCGAATCGAGTTCATTTCGGGCATTGGCACCAGGTAAATTGCTTGAAAGGGCTTTTCGATTGTACGATTGGATGGATATCTCAGTGCTCAGAAATAACCTTTATAATCCATACTTCGCACATTTTGGAAAAACTGGGCGAACTGAGGCCGATTCCTGGAGTGAGTGGTTTTCTATGCTTGGCGCGTCCATATGGAATACTCCCATGGAGAACTCTTACGATCATGGCTTATATGACATGACACCCGGGAAATGCTCGCGAATGAACGACAAGATGGTGGATGCTTTCGACTGCACTTACTATTTCAGCTTTACTAAAACACTCACTGAAGAGTCTTCTTGGAGTGGCATACACATGCCCACCACAGCGACCCTTCTTTCACCCGTAGGAGCTTTCCTAGGGATGCATAACTACGACGTAAAATCATTGCAAACAATGTATCCCAACCTGGACGTAAGTACTGAAGAGAAAGTAGCGGCCATCAACAATGGATTGCGTCGCAATGACTGCGTTGTGCCGACAGTGTTGCAAAGTCACCCTGGATTGTGCTTCACCCATGCCGATCAATCCGTAGAAACTAGCAATTATCTCAATGGGCTAGTCGGAACCCACGAAGACGGCACTGCGAAGTGTGCATGCGCGCATAAAGCTACCTTACAGGAGCATGGAGACAATTTGCAAACAGGGAAGTGGTACGTCACCGATTATAACAACATGGATCACGGTGCTCTGGTCATGACTGTCTCTGACCTGAATGTTCAGAAAATATTCTTCAAATCACTATACTCGAAATTGCGGGCACTGCCGATGCCGTCTGAAGAGAACTATCATTCCCTCTGATATGTCTACTTACATTGAATATTACGGAAAGTCAATAATTAGTATTTCAATTGAAATAAACACCAATAACGTTCTGAAAGAGAAGCTGGGGTAATATTCATTTAAAATGAAAATATAGTTGCCGTACAATATAGTAGTTTCGTTTCCTTTATCGACGTTAACACGTCACGCATAAAGCTACAACATCGAAGTTATTTTTCATATAACGTCGTGCGTAGCTTCCATATTGAAGTACAATTATTGCTGATCTTTGAATCAATCTATTAA
>NW_014037446.1:0-586 GCF_001186125.1 Sphaeroforma arctica JP610 | reverse complement strand
AACATTCCTGCTGTAGGTATAATGTCTTCATGTGTTCACGTCCGAGCAGCTGTACGTATTGCTTTCCTTCTTTTTGTTTTCTCGGGCTTGACTATGTTTATGCTTGCTTGTTTGCGTGCATACTCATGTTTTGAATTTGTGCTCAAGCTATTCTCATCGTCAAATAAATTGAAACTCCATTTTCTATGTGAGAGAATTTCTTAATCCAAAATCGGCTTTAGCCACGGGATTTAGAATTGCGTGTAGAAGCCAAAACCGTCTTAAAAACTTCGGCCATTTATTTTTATTTTTGGGACCGGCCAATATCTTGGCCTCAGCGGCCATTCTGGGCCTCAGCGACCATTCTGGGCCTCACAGCGGCCATTTGGGGCTGTGACTTAGTGTGTGGAATATATGATAAACACATAAATTGCACCTCGTACAAACATAGTCGACAGCTTACATATACATTACAACCCACACCACCTATAGCACGTGTCCTAGCGATTGATCAGGCGGGTGGAAGAAGATGTGGACCGAGAAAAAATAGACACAAGGATCCCAGGTATGTATGCTCACTTTTGTGATGTACAATATATATATCTAT
>NW_014037447.1:0-4060 GCF_001186125.1 Sphaeroforma arctica JP610 | reverse complement strand
GTGTGTGTGTGTGTTTATTGATACCTCCATCCTGGTATGAGCGTGTGAGATAGCTGGAGAGGTCCTCGTCTTCCGTTGGCAGCAGTCGCTTGCGTCGTTCGTTGATCAGGTGCACTCGTGACTGTCCCAGATTGGACAGAATGGCCGCAAACTCACAGCCGATCACACCCGCCCCCACAATGGCAATACTCTCGGGCATCTTCTTAACTCTCATAATGTGATCTGATGTCATCACACGCACACCTGTGGGTGGACGCACCGCATGCGATGGGCGAGGGTAGGGTTTTAGGGTTCTAGGGTTTTATAGAAATTGGCGTGAGAATCGCAGGCAACGGCCAGAATAGTGATGCAGGCACGTGCACGTGTACAGTGAAGATCACATGTCAATCGCAGAGCTTATAACATACGGTGACAAGTGTTTGTTGAAGGAGAGGGTTTTAGGGTTTAGAACATCGCTTTGGGTGCGGTTGGAGCCGAGTGTCAACCGGTGACATCGGGTGGTGTCTCGCAAACTAGCTATCACATGCAGATACAAAACGAAGAACAAATAAATAAACAAAAAGAAGACATACAAATCCATAGATGAATATATAAATAGAAAGAGAAGCCATCTAAATCCAAAGATGGATATATCAACAAACAAGAATAGACATTACAATCCAAATTTGAAAATATAAATAAAAAAGCGAAGCCGTCCAAAACCAACCACGTATCTCCGCCACCCCACCCCACCCTACCTCACATCACCTACATACCGTCTGTGGGATAGTTCGGTAGTTCTCTGGGGCGACTGCCCACACAGATCAGAAAGTTCTCAGCCGTCATCTCACGAATGCCCGCGGGGGTACTCGCCTTCTTGGCACCCTTCAGCAGACGACCATTACTCACCACGCGCACCTACACACACAAGAGACAAAGCAAGTCAAGTCACTGTGGGTGAATAACAGACAACCATTACTCACTACACACACCTACACACGAGAGAGACAAAGCAAGTCAAGTCACTGTGGATGAATAACAGACAACCATTACTCACCACACGCACCTACACACGAGAGAGACAAAGCAAGTCAAGTCACTGTAAGTGAATAACAGATGACCATTACTCACCACACACACCTACACACGAGAGAGACAAAGCAAGTCAAGTCACTGTGGGTGAATGTGTGTGTGTGTGTGTAAGTATGGGAACTATACAATATACAAGCATGGGACAAAGTAGGCCAAGCCTCTCTGTGTGTGGGTGTGTTTGTGTGTTTGTGGGTGTGGGTGTTGTGGGTGTGGGTGTGTGTGTTCTCTCTCCATATACATTTACAAATACACTACAAACCTATTACAACACACCCCACTTCATATACATCTACTTGTCCATGTACAAACACCCTCCACACACGTATAAGCAGCCGTTACCTTATTTGGCCCACAAAACTGGGCTATGCCGCACACCAGGGTCACTAAGCCACCCACTTTCTCTTGCAGGTAGTTGTTCATTGGCCCTTTGGACAACGCCTCCAGCTGAGTCTCATACTGAACCGATCTGATGGCAGTCAATGGGGTGTATGTTAGTGTGTGTATATAGTGGTATGTGTACAAGGTAGTATGTATGTATGTTAGTGCGTGGGTATAGTAGTTTGTGTACAAGTGAGTATGTGTGCATATGTTAGTCTGTGTATATATTAGTATGTGTACAAGTGAGTATGTGTGAATATGTTAGTCTGTGTAAATATTAGTATGTGTACAAGTGAGTATGTGTGCATATGTTAGTCTGTGTATATATTAGTATGTGTACAAGTTAGTATGTGTACAAGTTAGTATGTGTGCATATGTTAGTATGTGTATATAATAGTACGTGTACAAGTTAGTATGTGTGTATGCTAGTGTGTATATAGTAGTATGTGTACATACGTTAGTATGTGTGTCTGATAGTATGTGTACAAGTTAGTATGTGTATACGTCAAATGTGTATATGTTAGCATGTGTATATGTCAAGTGTGCATATAATTAGTATGTGTATGTTAGTATATGTATATGTTAGCATGTGTATACGTTAAGTATGTCCATGTACGTATGTGTTTATATTCAGTGTGTATATGGAGGAATTCACACAGGCGGCACGAGAACTCGCAGATCTGGACGTATGTACTGGTAGTATGTGTATATGTTAAGGCTGTATCCTCCTGCGTACATATGACAGCGTGTGGGTGTGGCTGTCAGCGTGTTCTGCACCCAATTGACCATCGCTCTGCCTAGGATATAGGGTAAACCCTAGACTCTAAAACCCTAAAAGGCCCACCAGCTGTCTTGCAATGCTCACACAAACCTAGTTCATGCGTATGCACGCCTACTGGCGAAGGTACTACCCCTAAACTCACAACCCTAAAACCCTAAAATCGGTACTAAAAACCCTAAACCCTTAAAAGAAAGTGCACGCGACTCAACCTGTGCGAACTCGATGATACACACGTTGTCTATAAACGAACACTTGAGCCACTTGCGTAAGTACAGAGAGGCAAATCACAGACAGAGGCACACACAGGTGTGTGAACGAATTGGTCGTGCATGCGCATGTGCACAGACACTTAAGGGAAGACAGTAACATTTATATACGCACACACGGCAACGTATGACTGTGACTAATCGCACCCACACAAGTACATACAACGGACACGCACCACATGACACACACACTCACTCACTCACCCACACATACATACATAAACCCACACCCACACACACACATATATATATATATATATATATATATATATATATGCACACACACACATACATACACACCAGCCATACCAATACACAAACACACCACTCCCACTGCACTCGCTTGCCGTCGCCTTAGCGGCAGACGCTATCACGTACTTTGCACGCTCAGCATCCTGCGTGAGGGTTTGTATCTCTGGGAATGAGCCGATGTAGTCCAATCCGCTGTTGGTGGTAGACAGGAGTTCCTTAAAGCCTTTGGACCGACGACTCAGCTGCCACATGGTTTTACTGGCCAGGGCACCATCCTGCACACACGCACGCATACAAATACATACAAATACGTAAGTACATACAAGTACATATATGTATAAGCGTACAAATACATACAAATACGCAAGTTAATACAAGTACATATATGCATAAGCGTACAAATACATAAAGATGCGTAAGTGCATGCAAGTACATATATGCATAAGCGTACAAATACATAAAAATACGTAAGTGCATACAAGTACATATATGCATGGAATATACAAGTACAAGAATAGAAATCAGAATGAAGCAGTGTCAGAAGTACGTCACCGCAAATAAACGTACATGTGACAACAGGGTCTCTGCTGACAGGTCATGGGTCAGTATGACGACAACTGACGATTCTCGTTAACGTTTTCACGGACAAGTAAGCACATACACAGTTCAACATGAGAACGATAGTCACCCCAGGTAACTCTTGAGCATGAGCCGTCAACCGGTGCTACACGAGTGTGTCCGTGGAAGTATACGCCATGCCATGTGCACATTACCCACCTCGAAGGTTTAATGCACAGACAGCCATCTGTTAAGCTTAAGAAGACGCTGACGTTTGTCACACGGATGTCATGCCCATGACAGCACTACTATGGCGCAAACCGTTAACTAGAAGCGCAATAGACGCGGAAGAATAAAGTAGCCTGTGACTCAACGCCACCCGACTGCCCCGCAATCTAAACCGTTTGCGAATGAAAGGACACCCGGGGCGAACTCATGGCAAAACACACACCATCACAGTAACACTTACAACACGCTCACAGTAGCACAACCACCCCTCATACTCACACATCACCACAACCACAAACACATCCTGCAAACAACACGCCCAACCTAAAATAACAGCACATGATATAAAATGCCACAGATGGTATAACGTACCCATACACCCGCACCACCCAGATTAGTCTTCTCGATGATACACACTGTCTTGCCCAGATCCCACGCTCGGGTGGCAGCAGCAAACCCAGCAGGCCCTCCACCTGTGCAAATTAGAGCCATAAATTATAGCAGTGTATAGATGGTTTATATATAT
>NW_014037448.1:1934-4061 GCF_001186125.1 Sphaeroforma arctica JP610 | reverse complement strand
TTATAATTATATTATATATATGTATGTATGTGTGTATGTATGTTTGTATGTATGTATATGTATATATATATATATATAGACAAGGGTTTATTAATATATATTCATATATATATATAGACAAGGGTTTATTAATATATATTCATATATATATATAGACAAGGACATCTTTACACCATTGCGTTGATTGAAATGTATACATCCAAGAGGCTCGTGTATGCTGTATGCAGATCAGCCCTGCACGTATTGGACATGTGTGCTGGATATTTGTGCTACATTGTCTATTCCCACTGCCTGGTTCTGGACGTATTGATGCATTATTATTATCGTTTTCTAACCTTTGCCGCCGCACCTATCAGTCATTCACCATAAGTCCTCACTGTCTATCGCTCCACATTATTGCCACAGATAAGAAACAGAAGATGCATGCGGAGCAGCTCATTAAGAAAACTCGGGCTGAGGCTGCTGCAGCTGCCTCGGTGCCTTATACGGCGACAGCGGGTATGTATATCTTGTGGATGTGTACGTTGGTTGGGATAGTTACAGTTGTTGTGGATGTGTACATTCGTTAGGATAGTTACAGTTGTTGTGCGCCTATTAGTTCGCACGGGAGATTGGCTACGCTGTCTATTTACTGATGCTTGTTTGTGTGCGTATTTTGTGTTGATATTGTGAGAAATGGTTGTTGGATATTTCAGGGAGTGATCAGATTTTCGTATCTGTCCGTTGATTTGTTTTTTTTTCGCTTGTTTTTATTTATTTGCCTACAAAATTCGATTGTGGTGTGATGCATGGTAGACTGATCGTACACCTTTACAGGAACAAAGATAATTAAACTATAATGAGTATAACATATGTATGTCCACTTTAGCTAGTAAAGGGGCTAAGTAGTCTTCTCTCATCCATGTGCTACACTACGTGAAACACCAAATCAATCAATCTATCAGACACCTGTTGCAGTTAAACCTGATGTAAATGCAATATAGGCAGCAGTTTGTTCCATGTGGGGCACTTTCCAGCATTCTATCAAGTAGGGTGTGTGTGTAGGTCTATTTTAAACGGACACTGGATGCCAATGACGATGTATATTTCTCTCCGCAGTTGTCTTACTCATTGTAAGCGCCTTGTGACTAAATCACTTAATTTATCTATGTTTTTTTGTTCAGCTGGCAAAGTCTCTCTTATGAAGCTTTTGCGTGCACGAAATGTCTACTGAAAAGTCTCATTTTGTATTGACTAGAAATCCTTTCTCATCCACCACTCGGCATATCTAGACTCTACGTAAACGTCTACTGTGCACAGCTGAGGTCACCTCACTTCTCTTGTCCTCTGGCATATGCTTCACAGTTGTCGCCACTTATAATAGTCTTAACATTGTTCTCTTTGCACCACGTGTGGTTTCTATCGATTCATCCCTTGTGGTCACAGGTGCGACTAATAGAGAGGTCGACGCCGTGAAAGCCAAAGCGCAGGCACAGGCCATCGCTAAGATGTTGGGTAGTCAGAAGAAACTCTCAGGACGCACGAGTGCAATGAAGTAGACCGACTGATCACCCGTAGTCAGTGGCATAGCGCAGAATCAACACTTGTCACCGGATGTCACTGACAACTACCGTGACAACAGATAAGAATCCGCTGATGTGAGGCACATCACAATATTCAACCGTAGCCATCGATCGTGATGAGGCGGTGTCACGTACATCTGCGACGGCCGTGGAGCTGGTCATTCCTTCACCTTCAGTGGCCGTGGGGCTGGTCATTCCTTCACCTTCAGTGGCCGTGGGGCTGGTCATTCCTTCACCTTCAGTGGCCGTGGGGCTGCTCATTCCTTCACCTTCAGAATCCATGAGGCTGCTCTTTCCTTCACTTTCAGAGCCCATGAGGCTGGCCATGCCTTCACATTGAGAGGCCGTGGGGATGGTCTTTCCTTCACCTTCAGAGGCCGTGAGGCTGGTCATACCTTCACATTGAGAGGCCGTGGGGCTGGTCTTTCCTTCATCTTCAGAAGCCGTGAGGCTGCTCTTTCCTTCACCTGCAGAGGCTGGTCATGCCTACACATTGAGATGCCGTGGGGCTGGTCTTTCCTTCACATTGAGAGGCCGTGGGGATGGTCTTTTCCTTCATCGTCAG
>NW_014037448.1:0-1215 GCF_001186125.1 Sphaeroforma arctica JP610 | reverse complement strand
GTGAGGCTGGTCATGCCTTCACCGTCAGAGGCCGTGGGGCTGATCGTTCCTTCACCTTCAGAGGCCGTTAGTCTTGTCATTCTTTTACCTTCAGAGGTCGCGGAGCTGGTCATTCCTTCACCTTCAGAGGACGTGGGGCTGGTCATTCCTTCACCTTCAGAGGCCGTGGGGCTGGTCATTCCTTCGATACATCGCTCAGTGGCGGCCATCGCGTAGTGTGCCTGTCCCCTGTGAGCCAATGAAAAGCTCAGTTGTGCGCCGTGCATTGCAGATTAGCTTAAAGCTCATAAAAAATAGTAATTTAGTTACTGAATTTTAAGTTGCCCCGAACATCTATTTTGTACAATGTACCATGAGTAAATACAAAATTGACTATAGAAATGCATACTTTTTGCCTTATAGTAGCCATCTCTCCTTAGTTTGTTTACTTATAGCTTCTGCGATGTCGTGCATAACGAGACGTGGTGAAGATTTTGCTCCGCCCAAGAAGCGGATAAATTGGGTGCCGAAGTGTTTGTGTGGTGAGTGTGATTGTCTGAATGGAAGCAACCGCAAGATATCGTTGCCGAAAAGTCAAGATAAATGAGGCAATTTAGATGCAGAATCATCTGGAGGTCGAAGAAAGTTGTATACTTTGAATCTTTCTGTAACAGAGGAACAAATCATATCAGCTCTAGCTACTAGACGTCTGAGTGGAAAACAAAAAATGCGCTTACCAACGCAAAGGGTTTCCGTATTACAGACCTACATATGACACATAACGGTGCTCAAGTGCACCCGAACTTGCATCCAGAATCTGCACTACCACATAGAGAACTACCATGGAAATGGGACTATCAGTTGGATAGAGTGCCCACAGTGAGAGGAGAGATAAGTGCACAATTTACAAAGTGTGTGTGTACTAATAGTGAGGATGTTTGTGGTGATGATATCCCATGTGTCGGTGGTGTGTTTCTGCCGAGCGATGCAGATAGAGCAGTACAGTGGATCAATATCTTGGTACACAACAGTGGGGAGATGATAAAATTGTCTCGACGTGTACGCGCACTTGGGGCTGATGATAAGAGACAAACTATACATATATATAAGCATCACTTTCATTCATCTATGATTAGCAGCAACACAACACAGCGGGTCTGTCTCACGCATTAAAACCCCACCTTGATACAAACCATGCACAACAACAAACGAGACTACTCCACACGCACCTCTTAA
>NW_014037449.1:2302-4062 GCF_001186125.1 Sphaeroforma arctica JP610 | reverse complement strand
CAAATGCTGTAGGCGGATAAGTTTTAACTTCCGTTCCTTCAGACGATGGAAACATGCTATCTTTTTCAGCTTGTGACTTATGCAGGCGTTTACGCCATTTTCGATTAAAGGCTTTTAAATAGTCTAGGTTATCGAAAGCATCTGAAGTCAACTCAGCTATTGTACCGTCTATAAAGCGTGTACGATAGTATGTATAGCCTCCCTTATCCGTTCTCCATATAATGTCTTTAAATTCCGAACGATCAAGAGGGGCATTCGAGTCATGTCTTCTTGCGAGTATAATCTCTGTAGTCGGAATACGACTTGTGCCTATATTAAGCGCACTAGAACCATCGGGGTTATTTACCTCGTACGTTCCACTTTTAGTGTCTGCTACAGATATTATGTATGGACCTATCCATTTAGATGTTAATATAGTAGCATCGGAATTACGTTGACGGATGTTAACTCTGTCACCAGCCTGATACTCTGCTATCTTCTTGGTAGTGTTCCAACGCTTTTGCCTTTTTAATAAGGCTATATTGAGTATTTCTTTCAGGCAAGGATTACAACGTTATAAATACGTTGGACCTTCTCTAACCATGTTAACTCATGGTGATCGGGTTCGTCCTTGTTGAAAGGGATTGTTAACTCACTATATCTGCCATGAAAATAGTGAGCGGGTGTAGTTCCTGTAACCGGATCAGCACACTCGTTCATCTGTGTTTGTACCCACTTAAGGTGGTACGGCCAATCATCTGCATCATCCGTTAATGCAGTACGCAAGAAGAACTTAAGTCTTCTATGGCGCGTTTCATTCGCGCCTTGCGTTTGCGGCTTATATGGCACACCTCTCTTATGGCATATGCCTGATACGAGTACTAGCGATTCCAGAACGTCATCGCAGTACTCACTACCGTTATCAGTGCACATAATACCCGACCACCCGTGGTAAGCAAAGACTTGGCAACATAATTCTGCCACGGTCTGCATATTCTTATCCTTTAATGGATAGAGTAAGTTAAACTGTGACGCCACATCAAAGAAGTGGCATACGTAACGGTCGCCTGTGTGCTCGGACGTGGGCAGGTCAACCAGATCAATGATGACCCTGCGCCATGGAACATCTTCAGTCACACTCTTAAGCGGTGCGAAACCATAGCGCTTGTTCTGATTGAGATCACAGTCTGTGCATGACTGATATACTCTGTCAACTAAAGTTGCCAGCTTAGGGTGCGCGATCCCATGTCGCTTAGCATCTTTAAGTGCTTCTACTACGTTCTGGTGCTTCAGCTTATGATGTTGCTTCAGCCAGGCAAGAATGTTTTCATCATTCTGCTCTTCCAGAATAAGAGTAGAGTGTTGAGAATCCACTTGCGTGGTCTCTAAGTCTGTAGTGTTTTCAGACTCCTGTCCTGCTTTTGCATGAGCGTCATAATCGCACTCATGTGCATTGGATACACCTCTCTTATTAAATAGTCGCATTATATGTGTATACGCTTCAGGATTGTCTTTCATTAATCCCTTTAAAAATAAGATTTGAAAGACCTCGGGCTTGGACTTTATATTATTAAACAGAGTCTTAGCTAGAGACTGATGCTTCTTAACAGTGTCATTAGTAGATTGTATTTCTTGTGCACAGACGTTAAATGCTGTGTTGCCTTTGAATTGCTTAACGTTCAATTGGGTAGAGAGTGGAATCTCTGATTCTTTGACCTTGTTAAGGAAGGTCTCAGAAGGGGTCCATTTGGTTGTTCCAATGGGACCTATACGACATATAA
>NW_014037449.1:0-2203 GCF_001186125.1 Sphaeroforma arctica JP610 | reverse complement strand
TTTATTGAGCCATGGATCTTTACTCCGTAATGGGCAACACAACGTGATGGTAGCTTTATGTATATGAGAATAATTTAATAGCTGGGTAATTAACTGCCATGGTGGATTAGCCCACGCATTATGTAGGGAGAGGTCTATTTGAAAGGCGTCTCCCATAGGATGATTTAAAGTCCTGTAATTCGATAGTTGTGCATTATGATGTGCAGCAAACATATCTATGGTATGTGGCCCATATATCTTTTGAGCCAGTTCAAACTACCTGGGATTACATTTCCAGTCAGTGGCTAGTAACTCACGTACGGATTTATTAAAGTCCGGTACGAAGCGTGATAACATATCCGGTAAATGGTTATGTATACCTGGCAAATGTTTTATATCAAAATGAAACTTTGATATTGTATCATGCCAGCGACTCAGTAATTGCGAGTCGGGTTTCATCTCTTTCATATATTGAAGAGATTTCTGATCACACATCAGAGTAAATGCTGTTCCGTATAAGTAATCTCGGAAGTGTGTTAGAGCTGCCACTATGGCTAATAGCTATTGTTTAACAGTTAGATAATTCAACTGTGAAGCATTCATTGCTCGACTAAAGAATTGTATATATCTAGGTTTGTTATCTATAACCTGATATAATACTCCTCCTAAGGCTAAGTCTGATACGTTCGTTGCTATTTCAAACGGCACGCCATCGACTGGCCCTTGTACAACTGGGGCTTGTTGGACTGCGTGTTTGAGCGCTTTAAATGCGTCATCACACTCTTTAGTCCACAAGTCTCCTAGTTTGCCGTTATGACATCTTAAGTGTCCAAAAAGGTTTAAGGTAGTCAGATAAGTGTGGTACTCCATCTGAAAAGAAGTTTACAAACCCACACATGCTGTTAACATCTCTTCCCGTAGTTGGTGTTCGCCAATCTAACAGGTGTTCTACCTTACCGGGGTCGATCTTAATACCTTCCCCAGATATATGGTAGCTTAAGAGCTGTATTTCGCTCATTGCGAAGTGGTATTTCTTCTCGTTAATCTTGAAGTTTTGCTCATTGAGTCTCTTAAGGACTCGTCTGACTAATGCGGCGTGCTCGTCTGTAGTCTTAGAAAAGATGACTATGTCATCTATATAGACTTGCACGTTCGGCATGTCTGAAAACATTTCTTCCATTACTTGTTGGAAGAATGCTGGTAAAGAATGTAACCCGAAAGGTGCACCTCTGAACCGGTATTGTTTGCCTTTCCACGTAAAGCCAAAGTATATACGGTGGGATCAAATACCTGCATTTGATGGTATCCTTGTGTAAGGTCTATAGTTATAAACACTGTAGCACCTTCCATCCTTCGCAGTAGCTCGTTAATACGAGGTAAGTGAAAGCTATGAGTCGGCAATAGTTTATTTATTGGACTCATATCTAAACATTCTCTGACTTTCTTAAACGATCCGTCAGAGTTATGTTGGTCTACGGCTAGCAGTGCCAAGTTAACTGCCGTTTGTTGATAGTTAATTTCTATCACACCATCTGCTAGCCATTTTTCAACTTGTTCTTTTACAACAGCCTCGTGTCTCCAGGATACATAGTTCCTTGAGGGACACTTTAACTGTGTAAAGTCTACCTTGGTTAAGTCGAGGCTGACATATCCGTCGTTAAAGCGGAATTTTGCCAAATCTGTGATCTTTATTTTCTTATTAACAAGAATCAGATCCATGATAATGGAGCTCCATGGGGATCTTGCTCATGTAGGCTACAAACCCCTGGCCGACTTTTACCACAAGGTAACGAACGATGCTGTATGTGAGAAGCAAGTGCCTCGTATCCTTCAAGACTGTCGGGCCTGTGCATTAATGCACAAAGACTTCTCAAAAGCGTTACCGCCTGTCGTTAAGAAAGCCGAGAGGTTCATGGAAAGAATCCATATGGATGTCTTCTATGTATCCCGTAATGAGAAAGCGGGCATTCGTATGATCCTTCTCGCGCAGGACAAGTTTACGAAATGGCCATGGGGTCTGGAGCTAAGTGATCGGTCCGCATTGACGACCCTAGAGGCGACGAAGAACTTGTTGCTGGCGTTTGGTATCCCCGATGAGATAACAGTCGACTGCGGGAAAGTATTTGACAATGCTGAGTTCTGTAGACTTCGATGGAAATTACTAGGTTTCAAAGTATATTAAACTAAAATACAATTTAGTCAGCTAGGATTTAGCAGTGGTAGC
>NW_014037450.1:0-4065 GCF_001186125.1 Sphaeroforma arctica JP610 | reverse complement strand
ACACACACACACACACACAGACACACATTATATATATATAAGGTATATATATATATATATCATATATATATATATATATTATATATTTAGATACTGTTTATGTTCTTCTAATATATGAATTTTAGTCATGAGCACGGGTGATGTGTACGCCATAGTGCACGATTGCGTGTTTAGTATATCAGTTTCCTGTGCGGAGAATTGCCCACTTCACTTTGCTCAAACTTTCGAAAGATTTAAAATCCGAGGAATAAATGGGAAATAGGCTTTATTGTTGTACGCACCGACACGCTTCTTCTTGGGTATATGCGCGTAGCCGTATATCTCTACATGCATTCTTGATTGTACATGAGAATATGTATAGCAAGGGTACTGGGATGTGCACGTGTTTCACATCGGAGGAGTCACAAGCATGGTAGAGAGTACCCTGACATTTGCAATGTATATTCATCTCAGGAGGACTACGAAATGGAGACCGAGTTTGTCGAAGGAGACTATGAAGACGATGATGATGATGTTGAAGACTTCTATGGAGCGGGTATGTGCTACTACCATACTGATATGAATACAGAGATTCATCACTGCCATACATGCATATACAAATACATGCATGTGTCTTGTATAGCGCTATATACATCTACAGACATCATTTATGATAACATATAGAGCTAGCTGTATCTGCGTGTACATATGTGTGCCTTTTATCTCGCACTTAAAACAATCAAGTAGTCGATTTCCATGATCGTATATAGTATGCACGCACCAAATCGACCGACCCAAGTGCCTGCGCCTTGTTTTGGATGAGGTAGAAACATGCTCTTACTTACTCCTAGTTCGTTTAAAGGTCCAAGTTTCGGGTGGGTCTCTTTTATACACTCCGCTACGTTGTAGTCGAGTCATTCGCGTTGTATCATGTGTATGTACAGGACACCCCTGCGGTATCCATTCCGATGGCGCATCCGCTCATCACTTCGCACATCCCAGTCAATGGGAAGGACAATCACTATTCCACCCAATAGTGACAGAAAAGACGTTGATCTGTGCTAATCTTATCTCAAACTTACTACCTACCATGTCCAGGAGATTCCGATGATGACTCATCGGACGACTCCTCAGACGGCGATGGCAGTGGCGGTAGCAAACGCGTAGAGATGGAATACGAAGACGAGACTGATATTGTGAAGGACGGTGGTTTGGAGATTGGCGGAAGAGGTGTAGGGGATGATTGGTAGGATAGAACTGCTAGAGAGGCTGTAGTGGTAGATGAGCACCGTCTGCAACATTCGGAATAGTTGTTACGACATTGGCGATCTGATAACGGCAGAGGGATAGTAGATGTGCGAATATGAGCGGCTTCGGAGTCTCTGGGTGGCCAAGGGGATGGGGTAAAGTGTGGTTGTATGTGTGACTGTGCATATACATCGATCATTTACCGATCATTTACTATTACAGTCTGAGTATCGATGTATATAGCAAACACATAATTAAATAGTAGTACTCGTGATATACATTCTCCGCGTGGTTTCGTATGTGTCGGGATGTGATGATTGGTCCGTGAAACACGTGCTGTCCGCAATCAGCGCAAAGCCGAGTAATACACCGTTACGATTTTCGCAAACATAGTGTACAGCATTTATTGAGGGTATTTGTGGACAAGAAAAATTGGTAGCAAATATCTAAGGAAACTTGATTCTATCCAATGCTTGCAGTTTAGTATGCATTCCAAGCAATCAAAGACATTTTTCATTTGCCATATTGGGTTACTCATGTACAGCCGTGTTGAATCGCTGGAAGCTGACAGTACATACCATGAGTCACAACAGCATACCCATGAGTATTTTGACAGAAATCATATCCGTATTTAATATCGAATTCCCTGATGTCATAAAAACTTGATTCTGTTGATCACTTTTGTTTGGAATTGTCATTGCGATATTGAATGAGAGCGTACTCTCTGCCTCTCAGTCTCAAGTTTCAAATTTTCATGTACATGCGACCCGAGGGAGATTTGCACATACTAGATGGGCATTAATCTACTTGTAGCATTCGTACTATCGCAGTCCAAATCTAATAGGACGATTGTGGTCTGAGTTGGGCCGTCTTGATTCTATGCAATCGAGTTCGGACTTGTCGAAATTTGACTGGTTCTGGCACTCCCCAGTATCACGTCGGTAGTGGCAGTTACACTTGCCACAACATGGATGTTTTTGTCACCACAAACCCACGCTTGACCCACAACACGGGGAGTTCGTGTTGTCCATGCCTCACTGTTGATGCTAATGACTCTGGTTCGCCAGAAGATCGTGGAGTTCTGCAATACTCATCAAGAAACGACGTGCATTCGTGGCCTTGAAAGCTCCACTTGTTTGCCGCTGCTTGCACGTCGCTACGCCAGAGAACAAACTTTGTATGGCCGTCATACACAGCTCATGGAGCCTGTGCTTCCACCGCTGTATCATTTTTCTTTGAGCCAACCATGTGCGTTTCGAATGGTCCGTTCGTTCATTGTTTCTACTTAGTCATGAGACACGTGCATACGTCTTAGCACTCATACTCCGTATCGCTCACGCAAGCAAGCTGTATAGCGCCGCAAGTGTGACCATCGTCGCATACTCTTTGATCTGCATCGAAGATCTTCGCCTGATCACAATCCGCTCATGCTCAAGTTTCCGCACAGCCTCCGGTAACTCATACATATTAATGGGCATGCTTACTGAACACATCCCAACATCCAACGCATCCTCAATCTGCTCTTCCGACTTATCTGGGCACTTTCTGCCAGCAATTTGCGAGTCATCCTTCTGCTCACTAGCATTCGTCGTCAGCATTGTGACACTATCTTGAACACCGATAGCATCCTCTTGTGTATTGCGTTGTTCTATGTCATCTTTACCATGCCGGATAGCACTGCACTGTTCCAATGCTTCAGCACGAGTAGTCAAATCAACTCCCCTGGCATTCATGCGCGCCATATCGTTCATGCCAGTATAGGCGGGAAATTCGACATAGTGTTGTATGTGTTTATGTGGAGTGTATTCAGAGACTGGGATATGATCTATCATGGCTGGCGGTATTGCTCTCCGTTATATGGGTCCAATGTTGTGTTTAATATGAAACACGCACTATAGTACTTCTTGCACATACGGTCGGGTTGTGAGGCTGAAAAATAATAATTCGTCGAATAAGGCCACAATCATAGACTCTTTAATGCCTTCAAGGTATCCTTATCACTTATTTAATATTGATTCAAGATCAAGATTTTTGACGCCAATACGAACAGCTGGTCCGCCGGTTGAATCAGCGAATGGTCGACGAATGAATTACAAATTTGAATTTGGAGCTCCACGACGGATCATGATTGATTTTGCTTTATTGCAGTTGTTGGATACTTTGATTGGTTCAAAAACTAAATCGCTAAAATTCATATTTTTATATACAGCCAATTCAAACTACCAATTTTCGGGATTTTTTACTAGCACATACACAGTGTATAACTGCAGGGGTTTTTTTAGTTAAAACCAGGACCAGTTTAAAAACAAACAAACTAAAGTCTACTCTGTATGAAAGCCGTTGTGTTTTGATTAGCTTCTATAAACAAAATCAATTTTCTGATCCTTTGAATTTGTTTTCTGTTTATTTTAAAATTATACTCTTTCAGAGTTTCTTTACTCTCGGTCCGTCGGAGAAGACTCGGAACTTCGGAAGTCGGAGGTCGGAAGTCGGACACTCGTGACTCGGCCATGAATCTCATGATGATAATATTGTTAACATAAATACTTCGTTCTTAGGAAGTGCTGGTGAAGATAAAACTACAAAAAAAACAAACTCGTGTTATCCAAACCAAAATTTTTAAAAAATATTATATTTTCGCGCACTGATGGAAAAGGGACTGGTAATTTAGTATAATTTATATATATATATATTTCTTTTTGTATTTTATTCCGTATGTATCCTTTCGTTTTTGTTAAAATAAATAAAAATCAAATTGCTTTCTAAAAAACACACTTTTTTTTAACTACCAGATCAGACAGAAGTCCTGAACTTTTTAAATCACAGGCGGCCATATGA
>NW_014037451.1:0-4072 GCF_001186125.1 Sphaeroforma arctica JP610 | reverse complement strand
TATAGACTGTTATTGTCGTGTTTCTCGTATTTGCGGGCTATTCGGCGTTCAGCCACAATTCGAACGTGGTGATTGCAGCTACTATCATGTCAATTATACTTTGTATGCATGAAAACAATGAAGCAACCTGAAGTGCTGACCCTGTGTAGCTTGTTATTGAATATGGGCTCCAAATACCGTAGAGATGTATTCAGCCGCACCATCGTACTGTATAAAGCACCGAGTTCCTCTGGTCTTGCCTGCCTATCCCAATGCAGCGGTGATCTAATCATGTAGGCTAAAAGAGCGCAGGCAAAACAATCCATACTAGTTTCATTATATATATATATATATATCATATCGGGGCTATATCGTAGTCATTTAACAAGGTATACCTAACTATTTGCCACGCGAGTGCGTTCTGATTGTGGAGATCTGTGATGGTCTTTATTGCCATGCCTACGGCACTACAGTCGATACAGGTTTTGCCTGCGGGCACTAAAGTCGATACAGGTTTTGTCTGCGGGCACTACAGTCGATACAGGTTTTGCCTGCGGGCACTACAGTCGATACAGGTTTTGCCTGCGGGCACTACAGTCGATACAGGTTTTGCCTGCGGGCACTACAGTCGATACAGGTTTTGTCTGCCGTGTGTGAGGTCGTCCAGCTGCAGATAAAAAGTGACAGTGCAGCACTGAGAAAGCAGAGACTAGCTGTACGGCTTGGCTGCTCTCTGTTGGCTTAAGGCGTGGTGCCTGTGATTGTACTATAGCACAGGTATACAAGTGTGCACATGTATATCGCCTGGTGAGCTGGTAGGGTTCATCTCAGTGATTTCTCTGAGGACTTGTTGGAGTCTCATGTATAGTACCGGTTTATGATATCAGCGTTATCACAGTATAGGCCACATTCAACAGCGCTTCAATGTCGCAAGGAAGCTTGCCATATTGATTATCGTATTAAATGCAAGTACATGACAAAATCAAGTAATGCTACTTGATGCCCAGGCTCGTAATCCCATCTGACAGTTAGTGTTATTTTCTCATAAGGAGTCCTGTAAGCTCTACGAGATGTTTCGAGTATGCTCGGTGTTGTATGGGCATTGGTTCGCCACACCCGTTCGAGTTTTTAATACTCCTGTTCACATAACAATGCATGTAGTTAAAGTCCACATATGCAACCACTCCTTGACTATTTATCTCCATCAGTGTGTGGCCTATATCTATACCCCAAGCCTTACCAAATCCTTTTTGAAAGGAAGGAGTGGTCTGTATCTGCACATACAACATACCCATCCGTTTATAGGACCAGTTAATGTCTTACAATATCATCCTAGCACACATTTTTTGCATTTGTACCAGTATTTGGACTACATTTGCACCCACAAACATACCTGCTCTCTCAGTGTTTCCAGTAGATGGCCTATATCCGCACCCGGGGCCACGAAGTCAAAGCCCATATCAACCATGTTTCTGCCATATCCGCCATTCCCACAGTACACAGCGCACCTATCAAAAGAGACACAAACACGGGTTAGCTGAGAAACAGTGGCACACACAACCAACCCCACACGGCATAGGCCCCTTGGGCGGTTGATAACCTGGTGAATCGAGATGCTAAGCGAAAGCTAAATCCCACTCAGTGCAGCTGCAGAATGCCGACCTAGTGCTATATTCGGCGTAGACAGCGCATGGTATCACTATGTACTTGGCCCTGAAACCTGGGCCGTAGGGTCAAGGTTAGATGGCGGATCACACTACGGCATACCTCTTGCCAGCAGCTCTAGTCTTGTGCACTACTTTAGCCATCGCGTCCAGGACAATCGGGTTCTCAGGGTTCGCTTCCTATGGGCACGCAAAAAAAAGGAAAGGGCAGGACAACGGATTAGTCCCGAGGCATAGGAGCATCGCAGACATAGCCGCAAAAACAACCTCCGCTTATATACACCTTGGCATACACGTTTATGATATGCTGAGTGGTGATGAATGATCCCGTTGGGTAGACAAATACTGAGAGTTTACGCCTATGTGTTTCCAGTCAGGGGATATAAATATCTCTGAGATTGAGTTAGCTGGGGAAAGTGTCCTTTAATTTGGAAGTAAATTGCGCTGACGTGCCCATACATCACGCATGTAAGCGCAATGATTCATTCTCAACCCTAGACCCTAAACCTTAAAACCTGACCACACTAGGGCTCAAGCGACAACAACGTGTAGACCTGGAGTGTTTCAATACTTGGTGTTGGGATGTCGACTATAGCATTGGCTTGTTATAGAATGGTTTCATGGGACTTCCGAGCAACAGTTTCGAGAAAGGTGAATGATAGGTAGTCTCAGGTCTCAGGAGATGAGATGCTAGCGCGTCCGCGACATAAGGTCATCGCAAGCAAACAAAGGGATGGACACAACGGGCACTAAATATACTCCCTAAGTTGTTAGTATACTGCACCAGCTACCAACATCGATCATCTCGAACCAACCCCTCAATATACAACAACAAGCTCCAGACAGACTCCAGATACCATACCGGATCTACACCCAGCGCCATAGCCAAATCTGACGGACCAATAAGCACGCCATCCAAGTTGTCCACTTTCAGGATCTCGTCCAGATTCTGCAGTCCTTCCTTGGTCTCAATCATGGCCATGGTTACAATGTTGTCGCGCGTGGTCTTGTGGTAATTGGGGATTGTATGTCCGGCCAAAACAGCCCCGAAACTTCGGTGCCCGTGCGGCGGGTAGTGGCAACTCTGCACAAACGCTGTGGATGTGGGTGTTGGCCGGGTGAGGGTTAGGGTTAGGGTTAGGGTTAGGGTGAGGGTAGGGTAGGGACATGATAACAGCGTGAATCCTGGGAAGTACTGCATAACAACAAGCCTCTAGCCCCATCGGATCAAGTTAATTGATAAGTGCCGGTAAGACCTGCAGTCCTTGGGGTTGTCAGAGCAGACCTTGCGATGAAGCTACCGTGCGTAGGACTATCAAACTCCGATGGCCATGCGACAGGTCGGGCCAAGTGAGTACCAAGCTAAGAAGGATGAAGTACAAAGACACACTACGCAGGAACTCAGAAGAATGTCATCTCGCACGGACAAGTGTGATATACTACAGATCCAGGATCCCCACTGCTGCTGGGTGATGGTGCTATCAATACGTTTACTATCCGTCATACTACAGATACAGGGTCCCCTCTGCTGCTAGTGTTCGTGCTTTCAATGCGTTTACTATCCGTCATACTACAGATACAGGGTCCCCTCTGCTGCTGGGTGATGGTGCTTTCAATACGTTTACTATCCATCATACTACAGATCCAGGGTCCCCTCTGCTGCTGGGTGTTGGTGCTTTCAATCCGTTTACTATCCGTCATACTACAGATACAGGGTCCCCTCTGCTGCTGGGTGATGGTTCTTTCAATGCGTTTACTATCCGTTATACTACAGATACAGGGCCCCCTCTGCTGCTAGGTGTTGGTGCTTTCAATGCGTTTACTATCCGTCAACAACCGTTGACTAAGTGTCTACCGCGCAGAACGCTTCGACAACTGCGTACGAACGTTGTGACAAACACCACAGACATCGATGCAGCAAGCGACGACGAGACAATGGTAGGAAGGACATTAAACCCCGCAGTCGCATACTACAAAACTTTGAACGGACACGCGAGTCCTTAATTTGGACGCTATACTTGCGCGTGTATGAGACATACGTGGGTCGGTTGTTTTAGGATTAAGCTATGAGTAATCTATTAAACGGCACACAAACCAAAGTCACAGACACGTAAAAAGATGAATATGTCAGTAGGTACAAAAAGGTCTACAATAACCAGCAAGTGAAAAAAAAATGGAAATAACAGACAAGCGTCGTCTGCCGTTTACACACTCCAATCTCACCTTTGCAGTCGTCGGCTGTGTTGATCATGGGGCAGATAACCCCCATAGCTCCATGGTCTAGGACTTTAGTTATTTGCGATGCGTCGTTAGATGCAAGACGTACCATCGGCGGCACACCGGCTGTACGGATCGCTTGTATCAAACTGACAGCCCATACAAACGTATTTATGAATATATAAATATGTGTATTTATTTACAAATATTTA
>NW_014037452.1:2681-4073 GCF_001186125.1 Sphaeroforma arctica JP610 | reverse complement strand
CACACACACACACACACACACACACACACACACACACACACATATATATATATATATATTTCTATCTGGTTAGTGTATTGTAGGCCTAGCAGCAGGTGCTCTGCAATCACGCTTCTCGGATTTCTTCGCCAAAATGCTTCTTCAAAACCACTACAAACGACACTACTTGCCCACAGCGCCATTTGTCAACATAATCGAATCAGCTATCAAGCCACACCGAGCGTGAACACGCGCGTCTCATCAAACTTACGAAGCTCACACTTCTGTCCTGAATTCACCAGTGAACCTTAGTACGCACACTAGTCACACAAGCTTCAGGGTTTAAGGTTTAGCCTAAAACACCAAAACTTTAAAACCCGTCGCGCTGAATAAGGCGAAGTTAGGGCTGACGGGTTGTCCTGCGAGGGCACCATACGCATATAAGTATTAAGCAAGCTCAATCATCTTCCCCCCCCCCCCCCTCCCCCCTCTAATCACACTTTATCCCCCGTAGTTCACCAGACCCACACCAATCATACAGCTTGCCCAGCCAGCGCGAGCCCTGTGACCAATCAAAGAATCAGCATGCGATGCAGGCTGCGTGTAACGTGCTCATACAGACAGCCATACCAGCCTCACACCACTTCTCCAAAACCGACGCACCCACTGACTAAACATGCAGCTTACAGTCATACTAGTCTCACACCACTTCTCCAAAACTGATGCACCCACTGACTAATCATGCAGCTTACAGTCATACCAGTCTCACACCACTTCTCCATAACCGACGCACCCTCTAACTAATCATGCAGCTTACAGTCATACCAGTCTCACACCACTTCTCCATAACCGACGCACCCTCTGACTAATCATGCAGCTTGCCCAGCGTGTACCGCACTACAAGGAGAAAAACCAATTGATCAACCTCCTGGTAGAGTACCGGGTCCCACTCGCACGCGCCAACTGGCTACTGAAGATGACGATGAAGTACGAGCTCAGCAGCAGCAGCAATACCGGGACAAAGCGGGGCTTCGCCGGGACACAGCCCACCAGTGCGAATGGTCTTAAGCCCGACCCAGTTAGAGACTGGACAAACGCGCTCTTGGCGGGGTTGAAGGTGCACCTGAATGTGCTGGCGGATGATTCTCCTGGTATGGGTTGACGGGGGGGTTGGATTGTTGTTCTCGTGCGTGTGGAGGTTGGAGCGTACGTACACGAAGACGTATACATACAGACACATTGGGAAATACATTCACATGTATGAAATGCACACACACATGCACACGCGAAGATGCATCTTCAAGATTAATTGCGCATTCACTACATAACTATATATACATTGTATTACGTGCGATACCACATGCGAAACTTATATATATATATATATATACATATATACATATATATATATGC
>NW_014037452.1:0-1552 GCF_001186125.1 Sphaeroforma arctica JP610 | reverse complement strand
ACTACACACACACACACACACACACACACACACACACACACACACACACACACACACACATATATATATATATATATATATATATATATATATAACCCTGTACCTATTTATGCCACAGAGCGCCTCAAGTCCAATTGTAGCCCTTTATACTACAGAGCGCAGGGCCAGACCATGGGTTGAAGCTTCACCCTGACTTTATCCACGATCTATTCGTGTTACCACTGAACCCCTAAAGCGAAAGCCCGTTTTCACTGTTGCATTACTAGGCCAAAAGGCACATGTGCATCTTACCTACATCCACGGACTTTTCTTTCTAAAACCTAAAACCTAAAACCATAAACCCTAGACCCATTTCCACTATGTGTATCACAGCCCCTATTATCAGGCCAAGGCACAGGTGCATCTGACCTACATCTACGATGTGCTCTTCTCACATCCACAACCGTACCCCTTACATGAATATTCGTTTACTTGCACCTCAAGTCCCCAAGACCAGGCCAAGGCGCAGCTGCGTTGGACCTACATCTACGATGTTCTCTTCTCACATCCACAACCGTACCCCTTACACGAATATTCGTTTACTTGCACCTCAAGTCCCCAAGATCAGGCCAAGGCGCAGGTGCATCTGACCTACATCTACGATCTTCTGTTCTCCCACCTGGATGAGAATCTGCTACACACCGGCGCCTTAATCGGCTGGTTACTTTCAAACATAGACAATACCAAGAGCTGGAAGAAGGCTTCTCTCCTGTGTGACATGCTCTTGCAGTTGCTGACGGAGGTCACACAAAGCAACGACTTTGCGCGACGGTGTATTACGGTAGGAGTTCAAATTTACATATTTTTCCTTTCTTTCGGGTTCCAAAATGTACTGTTAATAGTTATTAACAATCCCGGCATTTCAGCAGTTTGTCTCTTTGGCTGGTTCAATATCGAGACTGGAAGATGCACTTTGTTGATGTAGGCAGCTTGTGAATTCGGCGCATTATTAATACATACATTCTAGGTTGTCACACCAGTTGTGAACGCGAAAAGACTGCTCCACATACTGCCGATAGCCTGACTGGCCTGGCTGTGGGTTCTCACGGCTGCCACTAATACCACATGGACTCCCGCTATGTTATTACAGATGGCCCCTGTATGCTCATCATTGCCATATGCCTTACCCCCCCCCCCCTCTCTCCCACACCGCACAGATCTCAATCAAGAAACTCGCCCAGCTGCAATGCCTCAAACCCACGTCCAAACCACAAACCGCAACCGCAAACACATCCGTACCCGCAACCGCAACCGCAACCGCAGCTCAACTCACAGTCGCCACGTCTACCCATACCACAAGTCCGACCCCTCACCACACGCATAAGCACTCGCCAGCCCCCGCGTGCCTGTACAGTTCCGAACTTCTTTCTGTGTGGGAGCTGTCGGCGTATGCGTCTCTGCTGGCTGTGTTGCAGACGTGTGTCATCTGTGCCCCAGATGCCCTCCCGAATTTGTCCGTGACACTGCGTACAGTGGACTATCGAGCGCTGCAGCAGACTTCGTATGTGTCGCG
>NW_014037453.1:0-4073 GCF_001186125.1 Sphaeroforma arctica JP610 | reverse complement strand
ATAGATAGATAGATAATTAGATATATATATATATATATATATAGTACGTGTATTTTGCGCATCGTCAGTACTGTATCGCCAGGCACAGCATGTAGGTCCATTCCATGCTGACTTCTGTTTATTCTCCATTTGGCAGTACCACGTGCAGGTCAACGGTGGTGGACTACATAGCGCGCGTAGTCAGTGAGCCCATTCGCAGTCAGGCAGAGGCACTGGTACGTAACGACAAACCCATTAGCTTCAGGTATCAGAAAGCCTCGTGGAAGTTCTGGCCTAAATTGACCCTAGCCGACCGGGATGCGGGACAGTAGCAAGATTGGTTGGGATACAATACATTAGATATAACCATATGACAGTAACGCCATATCAGCACTGTGTTGTGTACGCCTGAAATATTGGTATGCAGCGACAATCCCAATAACTTCACGTATCAGAAGGCCACGTGGATGAGGATTTCGATCGGGAACGATCGGGAATTCAAGATTAGACGGAAAAAAGAAACCTTTATGAAAAGGTTTAAGAATCGCAAGTTCAAACGTTGTGGATAAGGATCCAAAACCAACACATGTATTGTACTGTAATGCTGGTGAATACCAATAGACGTTGTTGTACTAGAAATACTGGAGTTTCCCCTTACACAAACTATAAATAAATAAATAAATATATTCCCATAGAAATACATCTGGTGCAGGATAAGTGTTGGAAAAGTCACAGACATATTTTTTCCGCCAGTAATTCACTTTTAACTCTCGAAGTTGTTTTTCAAACCCGAGTTTGGTTTCCTCATACCAGATTTGGTCCGGAATATCATCGTATATACCTTCTTCCTTGAGGACCTTTGTCAGTTTTAGATTTTGCATTCTAGAAATAGAAAATGATATCATACCAAATATAGATTATTCTATTTATATCCCATACCTCGGACTATAGCTTTCCATTCGTCACGGACTCGCGTGATGTGTTTGTGATCAAGAGTCGGCGGTGGGGGCGCGAGCGTTGTATTCTCAACATGCGCAACCAATTCATCTCATCAACACTCAACACACACCATGCCATGCTAGACACCAACAGACACCGAACACACACTGCAGGTGAGGCTATCTGTGTATATGTGTATGTGAGTGTGTAGGTGAGACTATCTGTGTATGTGTGTGTATGTGTGTGTGTGTATGTGTATGTGTGTGTGTATGTAGCTGAGGCTATTTGTGTATGTGTGTATATGTGTGTGCGTGTGTGTATGTAGCTGAGGCTATCTGTGTATGTGTGCGTATGTGTGTGTGTATGTAGCTGAGGCTATTTTTGTATGTGTGTATATGTGTGTGCGTGTGTGTATGTAGCTGAGGCTATCGGTGTATGTGTGTGTATGTGTGTATTCTCAACATGCGCAACCATCAACAGACACCATGTCATGCTAGACACCAGCAGACACAGAACACACACTGCAGGTGAGGCTGTTTGTGACTATGTTTGTCTCATGTATGTACATGTTTGTGGGACTTTCCTTTATCTCCTGCACGCGTACTACACGCCATGCTCAAGTAGCTACGAATAGCCATAGCACGGACGGTATTGAAGTAGCTCAATGTATATGTATGCACACCTCCTTTCTCAATCAACCCGTTTCTTCGCAACAGACTTATCGTCTCGAAGTTAGTAAAGTCCACCTTCTCCTTCCATGCGGTCCTGCCCATTTTCAGGTCGGGTGCGCCCCCTATTTTGCCCCGTTTCACCAAGTTTTTCGCATGCTGTGTGTTCTATTGCTGACCTACATCTTCGCATTTTGAATTCATTGCACCCTATTTCTTGGCCGTTGCACCCAATTGTCTACCTCTTTTATTGTGTTGTTCATCCATTTGTTCAATGCAACACACCCTGTCATCGTATGCGTGGCACCCCTCCCCTCCTATTTTCCGTGTGTGTCCCTCCCATTTTCTCATATGTTTCTTCCTTAATTTCTCATATGTTTGCCCCTATTTTCTCAAGTGTTTGCCCCTAATTTCGAGATCGAAGTGGTGGCAATTAAGGGCAAACGAAGAGCCAAAAGTGTTCAAACCAGCATCTATGATTGCACAAAGTTATACAGAAGTTTAAAAAAAGAAGTAAAACTTGATTTTGTAGCTGAACACTTCACGGCGGACAAAAACAATCCAGCGAAATTGGCTTCTTGTAATTATTGCGGTAATGGTAAGCTTTACATATGGAATAGAAAAAAAGCAAGCAACGCCTTGATCCACTATGAGGGCACGCTTGGGAAGGAGTGGTATGACGACTTGAGCAAATTTGTTGCAAAGATAGTAGAAAAGCGAAACAAGACTTCGGGGCGTCAACAGAGCCTTACGGCATTTGGGGCTACCCCGAATCGACTGCCACAAGTCCAATACAATACGGCTAAGTAACTTGCCGACCTACACTGGGCTCGTTGTGTGGCTTCATACGATCTTCCTTTCACCTTAGGGAGGAAGGCTCATTTTAGAGAATGGTCGGCTGCTGCAGTCGCAGTACCAACCACTGCACACTCCAGTTACAACCCTGGTGCTCCGGAAACCCTAAGAAAGTATCTAACAATATTAGAGAAATATATTAGAGATGTAGTATGGAACAAATGGAGAGACGCTCTACGATATTACAAACTCCCTTTTGCTAGTCTAGAGAATGATTTATGGAAAGATGCTACCGGCACTAATTACCTCGGTAGCATCTTACATTGGTATGAACCTGACCCTGTTGGATCACAACCTATCAAAATATCGGCATTCTTAGGATTGAAAGAGGTGGTAGGTTCTCATTCGACCATAAACCTTGCAGAATGGCGGGTGCAAGTTCTTAGAGAATGGGAGATTCTAAGAACAATTCCTGACACTCATTTTAGAATTGGTGTCTTAGGTGAGAATGATTCTGTATGGCTGCATCCTAAACAGGTGATTCATAGTGCGACGCCTGATAATGCTGCGAATGTTCAAGTTGTCGTGCTCATAGGATTGCCCTCGTAATGAAGAAGGCATGTGGGGGAGCCTTGATTACTGCGACGGATAAGATGCGTGTTGTATTTAATGATAAGCAGAAGAGCTTGCGTCAGCACAAACTCAAGAAACAGCTCAATATACTGGAAGCTCTTATAGGCGCAGAAAACGAAGAGGCGATGCAAAGTCTTGTGGCACCGAAATTCGACAGCAAACCAATATCAAACATGATAGAATTTTGTGCCCAGCGAGCTGCGTACTTTAATAAGAGTACGGTAGGGGCCGATAAACTCGTGCAAGCTCAGGAGATGTTATTATACGACATTCTAGCTAGAGCTATAGCAAATGGCGGTGTCCGGTGGTCTGGTGTGTATGAAATGATTGGGCGTGATGACTATCTTTGTACAGCAATCATGAAGCTATTCGAAAATCCGAAGGAAGATGATAAACATACTGGATTATGGGATGATGAAGACGGGAAGATACGAAAAGAAAAATTCAAAGCAACCAGGAATCTGCGTGAAATTCGGAGAGAATGGATAGGGTGCACTCGGCCACTGATGTCGTGTCAGATGAAAATACAGAATGCGGAAGACTGCCTCGCAGACTCATACGAAGATATATTGGATTGTAAGCTATTACTTGGTGCTGATGTAAAGATCGCTGTCAAAAAAAGTTCGGGACCTAATCTAGATACTGAAGAGACTGAAGAAAGAGAGTAGAGGTTGTGCGACCAAAACCGAGAAACAGGAAGAACACCCGACTCGTCAGGCATTAGAATACTGGGCTGGACTAAATGATCGATTGCCCACTCTATGCATGGTTGCACTAGTATGTTTTAGTATTTTGCCGACCTCCTGTCGCTCAGAGAGTATATTTTCTCAGAGCGGCAACGTCCAAGACAAGAAGCGAAAGACTTCTTTTAAAGGTAATAATGTGTGTGTATACGTGTAAGTTTTGTGTGTGTGTGTGCTTGTGTATATCTAATATATATATATATATATATATGTATGTATATATGCGCAATGTATGTATGTATGAATGTATATGTATATATAAACGTATGTATATATATATATATATATATATATTATACTCGTGTATGCACACACA
>NW_014037454.1:1327-4074 GCF_001186125.1 Sphaeroforma arctica JP610 | reverse complement strand
CAAATGTTCGTATGGCGCCAATGGACCTGCCGCGGGAGATGATGCTGTGCTTGACGGTGGCAGCATCGCTATCATGACCGCCTCGTGTAATGGCATGCTTTCGTTCAGTGCGAAGTTCGACAAGCTGGATGTGTGCGGAGTTATCGGCGAGGATACGCCGGGTGTGTGTAGGCGAGTGTGGGGATGTCTGGTGGTGTATAAGGGGGTGGCTATATGTGTGTTGTGTGCGTGTTGTAGTACAACTGGGTGGCTATATGTTTTGTAGTAGAACTAGGTAGCCATATGTGTTGTGTGTTGTGTGGTACAACGAGATAGTTATAGGCGCTTCATGTGTGGCTGTATGTGTTGCATTGCGTCGGCCTTCTGTATATATCGGGTGCAATTCTCCTACTCACAACTTTGTTATTTTGGTCTCCTTTTTGTTGTTGTTGGTATACTACCCACAATGATGAACCCCCCAGAGTTCACCTATTACAAAAGCCCTTGTTGCTGGGTGGATGAGGGAGATTGTGTGTCTTGCTGATCAACATATCTGAATCGCCTCTTATTTACTGACATTCGTTTCATTATATACCCCCTTTTTCCAGTATATACCCCCCCGTTTCCTGTATATTACCCCCCCTCTCCACTTCTTTCCATTATATACCCCCCCTTTTTTTCATCATAAACCCCCCTTATTCATTATATACCCCCTTTTCTCAATACCCACAATCTGTCCACCCCACCCCTCCCCCCCACCTCTAGAGTTCACCTATTACAAGGCTATTATTGCTGTGTGGATGAATGAGATGGTGTTCCTGAGCAGTGAAGAAGACCCCACACCACTACCCGCACCGCTCAACCGCAACGGCATTGGTATGACCAAACTGGCCATGGAGCTCAGCAGGGTCAAGGATGTGGCAGGTATGGAAGAGATACTTGTGTGTAGGTAACTATACCTTCTGTGTAGGTAGACTGACAGCTTCTATGTGGCTGATAGTTTTATGTAGGTAGACTTGTACTTTTTATGCAAGTAATTAGTACTTTTGTGAAAGAAACTAGTACTTTGATGTAAGTGATTATACTGCTTTGTAGGTAACTAATACCTTTATGTGAGTAGGTTATACTTGTATATAATAAACTATTACTTTGATGTAAGTAACTACTGCTTGTATATAAATAACTATTACTTTTACGTAAGTAGCTACTATTTGTATTTACGTAAGTAACTTTTTTTGTAAATAAATAAACTAATACTTTTACTTAAGTAGCTGTTAATCTTATGTACATAACAATCACTTTCATGTAGGTAGCTGATACATTTATGTAGGGAAGCTTTTATCATACTTTTGTCATACCGTTCTAAATATATACTTATATGTATTGCAAGATCTATGTGTCGATCCTAACACTGTTGTATTCACATGTCTGCTTATGTATCATACCATCGAGCTCCCTTTGTACACATGCACACGCTTAAACGGCACGTTGTCCATCATTTAAATAACCATTAACAATCTTACGTTGCCTGTACAGCTACCACCACGGTGGTATATACAGAGCGGCGGATATAGCACCGATTCATCTGTGATTATATATATCGGTCTTCTTATTGTATTGTATGTGTGTCAGTGTCTGTATGTACACGTGCACACGCTTAAACGGCCAATCGTTTTGACAACCATTAACAACCATACGTCTTCTATGCAGCTACCATCACGGTGGTATATCCTGGGCTGGAGATTGAGGCGGCGGTGATAAGGGTAGACGAAGGGGCTATAGACAACTGGAATTACTCCACAGTCACCTTGCAGCTGGCCTTGCCGGCCCCTTACACGGGTATGTGTGCGGTGCGTTATATATATATATATATATATATATATATATGTATGTATGTATGTATGTATGTATGTATGTATATCTTCTGTTGTGAACGCATGTATATCTTGTTGGGCATATGCTGATTGTTAACCGTAATTACTCTGTGATGACTTCCATTCCAAAGAGTCTCCGGTTTAGTTTTGTTTGATCTCTGACAGCGTATCTTGTGAAACATCAATATATTAACATCTGTATAAATATATTTGTGGCATCCAACAAGCCGGGATATAGTATACACTCCAGCTCTACATATTATTTTCATACACATTCTATTTATAGACTATATACAGTTTATTTGTAAACTATAGTCCTCCTATTTAAATATTATACATATACTATTTATATACTATATAGATCCTATTTATATCTATACACCTCCTTCCTGTATATATGAGTTATAGACGTACTACTTATATACTACACCTATTGATACATTTTACATATTCTAATTGTATATTATATACATTTTATGTAATTATATACATTCTATATATATATTTTACACATCCTATCTATATACTCTACCACCTATTCAAAGCTATGCACATTCTATTTATATACTATACAAACTCTATTTATACACTATACATGACTTTTTATACACCACCCACATTCTATTTATGTCTAGTTGCCACCAACTACTCCGGGAAGGTGGACCTGCTCGAGATGAACGACGAAACAGCTGTGGCAGACGCTTTCTTCTTCGCTGAGCAGTGCAACGGACTCAAAGCTAACGACACGTGTGCACAGAAGATCACCTACGACATACTCACGTGTGACATGACAGGCTCATATGCCATGATGCAGGTGTGTAGCCATGGATGTTACATCGAGATATATATATATATATATATATATATATGTAGTGTGTGCGTGTGTGTGTGTGT
>NW_014037455.1:0-4074 GCF_001186125.1 Sphaeroforma arctica JP610 | reverse complement strand
AACTAAATAAATTAATTTAAGTTTAACGTTACGTACGTAAACGTTAAAACGTTTAAACGTTTAATTTACTTACTATACGTACGTAACGTTAACGTAGTAGTAGTACGTCGTCGTCGTCGTCGTCGTCTCTCTCTCCTCCTCCTCTCTCTCTCTCTCTCTCTCTCTCTCTCTCTCTACTCTCTCTCTACTCTCTCTCTCTCGCTACTCTCTCTACTAGTAGTATTTATTTAGTAGTAGTGTTATACCAGTGAGAAAAGTTCCCCGTCTATTTACAACTCTCCGGCTTACGCGAGAGAGTCTCCCACTTCGGAGTCCACGCCTGCACGGTCCCGAGTCCCGAGTCCCGACCCAGCCCCCAGACTCGCAGCTCGCGTCCCACGGTCCTCGGACCACGCCACCACGCTCCACTGCATTGCGTATTCTCTTTTCGTTGTGTAAAGGGCTGAAGCCTGGGCTGAAGGCCGACTCTGGCGGTCTGGCTGAGATATTATAGTCAGACTCAGTTTCTTTTTTTTAAATCCTTATTTATTTCTTCATATTTTTTACAAAACATCAAACTATCTATCATAGCGGTCCTAAATATGTAATATAACATTTTAGACTGTTTCAATGAGAGGCTATGGTTTCATATTATTTTATATAAAAACCCCAATTTTTATTATTTGCTATTTTTACTACAAAATCCCATTTCGAAGAGTAGAATACTACTGTTTTGACTTTTGTGGGGGACTTTTATCAATTATCAGTTTATCACACACACAGTCACAGGGTCACACACGCCGCACGCGTGACGCACTAAGTATTGACACGAGAATCAAGGCTCACGAGTCACGACTCACGAGTCACGACTCACGAGTCACGAGTCATGGGCACACCGCTCACGGTGCCGACGTAGTTCGACGTCCACAGTCCGACAGCCATCTTTTTATCTGTAATATGATAAATATATCTAATTTATCAAATATCAATTCAGATAATCTTTACTCTGTACGACAATAAGATTATACGATAAAATGTACGATGTATCTACAAATCTACATATATTATTATGTTTTTCTCTACATGTATAATTTGACAAAAAAATATAATTAAATATCAAAATATAGTCATGGAAAAAATGGGAGGGAGACATTTATGTACACAAAGCCTTCTTCTCTTGATTTGAAACACTATTTATAATTTACTAAATGATTAGAAATATGTCATTTCTTTTTTTAACAATTTTAACATAACCTTTAAATAGAACAATTTTTTAAAAACATAAATAGACTCAATTTGGGAGTTTGGACTGAAGACTGAAATCTACAAACTGAGGAGATAAATATTTAATTTTTATTTAAACCTCATTAAAAAAATATTAAAAAAGAAGAACAGACGAGTCACGAGTCTAAGGTCTATAGTCTAAACTCGTTTTTTTTTTCCATGGGTTCCCCATTGAATCATTGATAGCTCAGACTGTGATTTTTTGCGTACACATGAGTGATGAGATGGCATGAGTTGACACTGCATTTTATTCAAAACAAAATTTTACAGTTGGATAACTTTGTATTTTTAGGGTTTTAGAGTTTTCACATAGTTTGGCCTATTATCCACCAATGACCATACAGAACTACATAGCCATAAGCCAACTTATTTATATTTTATTTTATTTTAAATACACCACCAACCAAATTTATATGTGGATTTCTCGCTCTCTAGTTCTAAAGTTCAATAAGTTATTGGGGTACGGTCCGTACGGATATAAATTTAAGTTCTAACTTTAATGTTAACTTTTTGATTTTTAAAAGTTATAACTTTTATTTAGGACAAATCAACAACAGATATTTTGGAAACTGCACTCAATAAGCTGTGCGATCGTTGAAAATTAAGCCACGAAATAGATAATAGGCATTCAAAAGAGATTGAGCATTTCAGTTGTGACAACTGTCACCTGAGTGACCTGGAAAATGCACCTATCAAATTTGAAAGTGTACTGTCTAAACGATATAAAAGTTACAACTTTTTTTAAAGTGTTTATTCGAGGCATAATAGATTTTACAACTTTTACCCTAACCTTATTCAATTTCCCGTTTTAACTTTTTCAAAATGAATCAGTAAACGTTTCCGTTCCACTTTTATTCTGTATATAGCCCCATGAAATTTGAAGTGGTGCAATTTCCAGGCCGTCAATTTGTCTTATACCCGACGAAAACCGCCTGTCAGTCGAAATCACTGTTTTGTATACTAGATATTCATTAGTTGCTATTTGCCATATAGTCCATTTCGTTAGAATTTTGGTTTACATGTTGAGTGCAAATTTGAGAATTTCGTTTCCTATTTTCACCTGTGAAACTTATTTAACATTTTCAAAACGAATCAGTATACGTTTCCGTTCAACTTTAGTCTCTCTCTACTTCTAGCTCTCCTATCTACTCTACTCTCTACTAGTAGTAGTAGTAGGCTAAAAGTAGCAGAGGCCAGAGAGACTCGAGAGTACCAGGGGCCAGGGGGTATACACAGGTAATAGGGGGTTAGGGCGCAGGAATGGGCCGCTCTCTAGAGCTATCCCAGGCCCCAGGGCTTGCCAACAAGCCCATCCCCCAGGGGTATATATACCAGTCGCAAGCGATAGAGGGACCTGAAAGCGTTAAACGCACAAATGAAGCAGTAATAAGTAGGACGATAAATTTACGATTCCTGATCTGTACCCGTTTCCATGGGTTAAAATGTAAACCTAATATGGCTTAAAATTTCGTATTTAGTTCGCGCTTCTTGAGTCTTGAGTCTTGAGTCTTGACCCTTGAGTGTTGACGCTTGACTCACGCACACTCGCACACTCGCAACTCGCACTTTCACCGTTTCGGTTTCACGTATCAATTATATTTGAGAATTTAGTTGCATTTTCCAAAATTCTGAGAGTTTCTGACTTGTTGAGAATTTTTTATACCGTCATGCGCAACTTCTCTGTTCTTAATTATCATTGGGAAACTGAGGGGTGGATGGATTCCGCCGATAAAAAGCACGACAGCCGACTATAATTTGTGAGGGGCATAGAGCTATAGAGCGCTCGCTCACTTCGCTGACTCTCCTTCCGATAGGAAGCACTATATTTGGAACTCCTTTTTTTTAAATAAGAGGAGATATTTCGTTTATTCAGTTTTAGAATTGTGATCTATTGGATCAACGAGTTTCTTAAGATGAGCGAGTTGCAGTAGAGATGAAATCCAATAGAGCGCAGAGAAAATAAAAATATGAATGTTTCTAAATATTTCCTCAAGCCAGAAAATCACGATATTGTTGCAAAAAAATAATAAAGTTTGTTTGTTTTAGATACAGATGGAAGCAACAAAACATTATATAATTTGATTGGCTGTTATTATTGACAATATTTCTCTAAGCAACAACAAGAACAACGCAAGAACTATCATATATTATAAAAAAATCAAACACTATACGTTTCCTGGTACATACATACTCAAAGAAATATGAAGTTTTTTTTTAAACGAAATCAAACAGCAAACACCCTCTTCCCCTTATCATCGATATATTTATGTATGAGATTGGGTCTCGAGTAATTTTTTTATTTGTGCGAGTTATTATCTCGATATAAAAGACAAAGTAACATTTCTTGTACTCTCGGAGTGCCGCTGCAGGAGCATATTCCAAATATTTTTTAATAAATTATCAATTCTATAGAAAAAAAGCTGAAAGTCAGACAAAGCCTGAAAGGTTTCTTTCTATTCATTCTCAATCTGCCAATCAGTTTAAATATTGCTTCCATTTTTAAAAAATTGGTCACCTCATAGGCACCATACTCTCAAGCCCCTGCACTCCTGCAGTCTGCAGAGTGTAGAGTTGTAGACTGTAGTAGAGTGTAGACTGTAGAGTGTAGACCGCAGAAGTGCAGAGCAGACACTGCTGCAACTGAGTGCATGAGCAGTTGAGCACTGAGCACTGAGCACTGAGCAGAATGCAACGTCGTACCTTCACTTTCGCTTCATTGTTGCGGCTCCGCACCGCCATTTACACCTCTAAATACGGAAAAGCGGATTTTTTGATATGTCAGGAGCGAGCGACTTTTGATAAATTTAAGAG
>NW_014037456.1:0-4079 GCF_001186125.1 Sphaeroforma arctica JP610 | reverse complement strand
CTGAAGATGATCTCCAAAACTTGGAAGCAAAACTGAATCGCATTACGCAGGAACGGAACGAGCCGTACGCTACTCTCGTTAGTCGTCTCAACACGTCCTTGGTGAAATTCAAGAATGCCGGAGGTGTGAAATCCGATAACAGTCTCTGCGCTATCTTACGTCAAGATGTGCACGACGACAATCAGACGGTGAAGATCACGTTGAAAACACCAGCAATGATGGCTATGTCGTACGAGATCTCACAGCATTGGATCCAGACGAAAATGACCCATCGACTATCGTGCACGGGGCACATTCAGCCATTTCATCAGATTATTGCGCATTCTGTAATAACAGAGGTCATTCCATAGGACAATGCCGCAGGCTTCAGTCCTTAATCAAATCATGTGTTACCGGAAAATTTCAGACTGCGGGCGGTGATCGAAACGATCGCAAACCTTATTACCGTCGCATTGACAAAACCGGCCCACGCAACGATACAAGAGGCTACAGAAAATCGAACAACAATGATAAGTACAACAAATCCTACTCTGATCGTGGCCATAATACACAAAATGATAGAGACAGCAGCAACGACCGCTATCAACACCGATATCATGACAACCGCGACGATTACTACCGACCGGAATATCAAGAAGATAGAAACAGACAACGCAACTACGGAAACAACGACAGATACTCACATGACAACCAGCGCTCTCAAGACCGAAATAGCACCTATCGATCTCAAGACAACCGACGCCATACAAGGGACGGCAGAAAAAACAAAGCAATGTCAGCGCAATTCAATGACTTTCTTCGTTCTGACAGACGAATTGCGTTTTCGGCTGTAGACCCTACAGTTGACAATAAGGATGTGAACGATCGACCAAATAGGGATCCTGAACGTGGATACTGACTAGCTTGTGACAGTTGCGCTACCATCCATGTACTCCCATACAAGTATCATCAGCATTACCTCATCCACAAGATGTGCGTCAATGACCGGTACGCACTTGAAGTGGCAAATGGAACCATCATTTATCCTAAGTATGTGGCACAACTGGGAGATTTGGGAGATGTACTCATAGACACTACCTTCAAAACAGCCCTACTAAGCGTCAACCTGTTCTCGGCTCGACTCTATTAATTTGAGTTTACCAACAGTATGTTGTATATATTGTTGCCTAACTTCAAAACAATAACAGTGCATGAAAAACACAGAATATATTGTGTGCACATCGACGATATAACTGGGGCTACAGCCAAACCAACACTGGAGATGGCCAACAAAAATACATGGCACAACAGACTAGCGCATACTAGCTACATTCCAAAACATCTGCCATATATCAGACAGCCCGAAGATCGATGTAAAGCATGCACCATCGCCAAGAAGAAGAACAAGAATACCAACAAGGAAAGACAACATGAACCTGCAGCTGAGGCTCTTGAGCTAATCTACATTGACATCATCGGCCCGTTTACAGCATCAATCGGCTCCAACACACATGCTGTTTCGATCATAGATGACTATTCCAATATGGCTAAGGGATCTGAAAGCAACAACAATCCTTGACGCTATGTTACACACTTTAGATGAATGGTACATACTATCACGATGTCGAGTTCAGTGTATACAAATGGATCGAGGCTCACAGTTTACAGCGAATGTCACTAGACGCATGCTCGCCCATTTAGGATACTGCTCCAGATACGCACCAACAGCCACACCGCAATACCGTGGAAAAATAGAACGTCTACACGGAACACTGATACCTAGGATGCTGTCACAACTGAAGTACGCTCGACTGCCAACAATTATGTGGGCTGAATTTATCATTCAAACGACCGATATATATAATGTTGTACCAACCGACGAGAAGAACAAATCACCGTACGAGAAATTCACTGGCTATGCTTTTTCGATAGATATGTTCAGAACTTTTGGATGTTACATCGCATACAAGAATCGTGATCCAGACGGTAAACTTGACGACAGGGCATTGGATGGAATCCTAATTGCACAGCCCCTGGATACAACACCAAACTCTTATCGTATATACTCACCAATAACTAAGCGTATACTGCAGAGCCGTGACGTGTTCATATTTGAAGATGAATATTTCATCTGGGAAGCCTCTAAATGTACGAATGCTATTACAGCACCAGACACTACGAACAGGAATATTCACTCACAGATTGAGGAAGGTACCCCCTCCAGCCAACAGAAAGGCAACACTAGCAATCAAAGGAACACAAAATCAACTATATTCCTCCAACACTGCGAATCAGAGCCACCACGAGCAAGCAAGATTAACTGCACCACATACGCAACAAAGTACGGAGAATGAGGCACATACTAGTGGGATAGAAGCCTCTGCAGCAAGCACCAGAACCCAACAGGATCTCACGGACACTATAGCAAAACGAACTGCCGAGGGTCGACAGGTTTCGCGGGAATTACGTGACCTGGCTATTGATGATGACAATGTCAATTGGTACCACACCAATCGCCGCAAAACAAGACACCCAAGCACCGTGCATAGCGCCAATTCGGCAACTTCTACATTGGAACCGAAAACCTACAGAGGGATATATGACATGCCAAACGCAACTGAGTGGGAGGAATCAGCTCGCTCAGAAATCGAAAGCTTGGTCATCCAGCGCAAGGGATTCACTCTAGTGGACAACAAACCACGCGAAAAATCTATATTTCCACCTCGATTTGGGTTTCAAAGCGAAAACAGACGAATCAGGCCATGTAACTCGACTAAAATCCAGGTTAAATGTGGCAGCATTCAACGCAATACAAGGAGTCGATTTTACTGAAAGCTATGCTCCTGTTGTAGCAAAGGAAACACTCAGAATTTGTCTAGCCCTCATGGCGCACTACGAAATGGATATTCGACAGTATGGCACTCCATCAGCATACCTCACGCAGAAGTTAGATACTCCAAGTTATATGCGTGTACCACAAGGCTACAATTTAATTGAGCATCTTCTCGACCCAGCACAGCAGCAACTGTATGAACGACATAAACAAGGAGACAGCGCTGTTGTGTGTCGAGTGGATCGGTGTGTATATGGCCTACCACCAAGTGGATACTTCTGGTTTGAAGCTGTACGTAGATTCGCCGTAAAGCAAGGGTACAAATAGTCTGAATCGGATGGAGCACTTTTTATAAGGCAAACAGACACAGGACCATGTTTCATCATCGTACATGTAGTTGATAAAATTGCTGCATGTCAAAATAAAGCCGACGGACAGAAGTTAACCGACGCAATGAACAAGAAATGGAAAACTGTGGATATGGGTATACCTCTATGGTTTCTCAAATGCGAACTTGAAATACACCCAGGATGTGTTCGCCTGCATCAACGACAATACTTGAAGGAGGTCTTACAGGAATGGGATTTAGTTGACTGCAAACCGTCATGGGTGCCTAAACTGGAATCAGACTACGAAGTGACGGAGAAACAGTCGTATCTACCTGAGAAAGCAGCAAGTACAGACGTTCCAACAATCAAACAATACAACAAACTTGTGGGTCAATTACGATACCTAGTGAATCAGACACGAGTGGATATATGCTTTGCCGTTTCAATTTTGAGTCGCTACCTGATCGCTCCGCAATATCATCACTTTAGAGGAGCCAAACGCTGCCTTAAATACCTTGCCGGTACTCAGGACCTGGGACTTCAATACACAAAACAACATCCATGTGTACCATACCTGAGTGCTGACAGTAGTTTTGCTACGGACGAAACAACTAGACGCTCCACCACAGGACGAGTAGGACTGATAGCAGGAGCACCGTTCATGTGCGGAACCAATTTACAAAGATTGGTAACAACCTCTACTGCAGAAGCGGAATATGTAGCACAGTCTGACACAGCAAAAGACGCGCAATGGGCCAAGAACCTCTTCATTGAATTTGGAATACCAATTGCAAACCCAACTACCATAGAACAAGACAACAAGTCAGCAATACTGATGGGAAACGGCATCACTAAGTCTCGCCGTACCAAACACGTCGACCTCCGTTATCACCATATCAGAGAACTCACAGCGAACTACATCATTGATCTTAAGTACA
>NW_014037457.1:0-4080 GCF_001186125.1 Sphaeroforma arctica JP610 | reverse complement strand
CAGGAAACAGAAGTCAAGCAGAGGCAACAACCACACACGCTGGCTGCCATTAGACTACATGAGTTTATTGTGCTTCACTTGTCTCTATAACTGATAGTGTGACCCCACTGACACGTCTCTGAGCACGTGTACGACGTGTCACCGGTGTGTAGTCTTCGTCGGATGAGCATACTTTCCAATGCCCTGGGTGGTTCAATTACGCATTTAACAACTTGTCTGCCTTCGTCAAAGGCCTACCACCACCCTTGCAGTGATGCTTCATCTGTTGCATGAGAGTGGTCTGTTGGTCTTTAAGCCTCTTTGGCATTTTTTCCTTTTTTTTCTGTGGCATTTACCTACCAGATTATGTGGCGATTAAGAACCCTCATCCGTCACCACATATTGCAGTGGTTGCCAGTGGGGTGGTATGGGACTAGAACTGGTTGGAAGGCTAGAGCCGTCACTCTCAATATGGCAGGGCTCGAATCGGAATGTTCCCGAAACTACGCATTCGGTACGCATTTGGGATGTAACTCTCTCCAATACTTCGCATAGCTACGACCACTATGTGGGCCACTTTTGGGTGCGAAATTATATCTGCCACCTTATCCGACTGATTCACAAGGCATGCGTACTTGGGCGGTCTGTTCCTAAACCCCCTACAGGACACAACGTGAGCGGTAGAGCACTCTACTGCTACTGCTAGCTCAGTCTAGTGTACTATACAGCAACCCACCCTTCTTCTGCACTGCCAGCAACTCGTGTCCGTGCATGTAGCTAGTGTATGAGACCCTTATTCAGGTCTACCCAATGGCTGCATAGACCCCCTCCTCCTCCTCCCTCCCTCCCAGACCCTACCATGCAGCAGCAGAGAAGGATAGAGGAGCACTTAACAACCATAAAGCAATCGTGCCCACTCGCATCGTCTTAATTCACAGATGTATCAAGGCATTGCACTAGCGTACATATAGCCCATTTCAGCAATGGCTGCACAAGCACCTCTCCGTCACCTCTGCGACGTTGGCGATCCCCTGAGGTCGATGTACTCGTCCGTATCTCTCGGCAGAGACACTTCCGACATAGCCTTGTATTCGCTGATGCTCTCAGACGGTGTGTGTGTGTGTGTTGGTGTGCATGCACTGTCAGGCTGGCACCTGTGTTGCTGTTGTTGTTGCTGGTGGTTTGTATCGGTGTATTGCGTGGCTGTTGTCTGTGTCACATGGTGCTGTGCGTGTACGTGTGCGTCTAGGATATTCGGATACGCGTGGTGTGTGAAGCTCTCTGAGTCGCTGTCTAACCTGGGCCGTGCTGGCCCCATTCGTGGCGGTTGACTGCAGTAGCGTTGCACACACACGTGCTGTCTTGTGGCCACGCCATGCGAAGGCGACGTCTGTGTGCTCGGCTGTGGGTACCCATCAAAGCTCCGGTTGCAATGGAAACGCGAGGTCCGGCCTAGATAACCCTGCTGGTCCCCAGTGTCCAGGCTATTGCGTTGTCGTGGGGGTGCGCCCATGCCGTCGTTTGAGTACGAGTCTGGGTGCAGCACTATAGGCGATGGGTTCTGCATTGACGCAGACCTCAGCCCTGCCCGTCTGCTTGTGCTTGGGGGTGACCAGAATGTTCCGGAATCTCGTTCCTGTGTGTTGTGGTTATGGCTGTTGCTTGGGATATGGTGCATGGTGTGTCTATCTACCACCTCCCACCGCGGCGACGCTATAGACGACGTCAACGAGCACGGAGAAGCAGAACATCTATCCGTATGCCTAGAAGAGTGTGTGCACGTCTTGTGAGAGGGGGGTGTATGTGTATGTGTATGGGTATGTGGGGGTGGCTTGTGGGTTACTCCCCCTATCAACGCATGCATGGTCTTGCTGTGTCGCTTGCCCTTGATGTCTGCTAAAGTCGTCTCGGCGGTGTGTGTGCTGAAAGTGGTGATGTCGCACGCGTCGTCACTGGTGCTGTCTGGGCCCATGATACTGTGGCGCAGTCCCAACCTGCAGGAACAGTGCGAGATAAGCGAAAGATGAAGTGTTGGTTGATTTGCATATGAATAATATGTATGTTTGTATTTATATATGTATGTATGTACGTTTGTATGCTTGTATGTATGTTTGTATGTATATGTATGTATGTATGTGTGAATGTATGTATTTATGTGTGTATGCATGTCTGTATGGATGGATGGACGTATGTATGTATGTATATATATGTATGTATGTAAGTATGTATGTATGTATATATGTATGTATGTATGTATGTATGTATGTCTATATATATATATATATATTTATATAAATATATATAAATATAAATATATATAAATATAAATATATATATAGGCATGTAGGTGTTTATATATATGTATATATGTATTGTGTATCCATTGTGAGTCCTATACAACAAGAAAGACTTGTGTAATCCATCGTGTTGCTCCTGAATACAATAAAGTAACCCGGTAGGACGTGTAGCCATGACTGTAGCATGTCAACTGCCGCGTATGTTTGGTCACTCACACATCACAGCTTACACAGCAATCGCCAGTATGACTGGAGCACTACTAACAACAAGTTATCTGTACAGTTATAGGCAAGTATCACCATTAGACACTACACTCGCTTCCATTGCTTACGTTCATTTGTACAGTTATAGGCAAGTATCACCATTAGACACTACACTAGCTTCCATTGCTTACGTCTCTTTGGATTCAAAACCCACGAGTCCCAGTAAGCGCCGCCACAGATTCTTGTTCTCGTACTGCCCCTCCTCGGTTGCTATGGCAACCGATGCGGACTGAATGGACATGTGTGTTTCGTTCAATCGGGACGCGATGCTGGACCTGTTTTTTTTGTTTTGGTTTGAAAATGCCACAGATTGTTAAGCAAATCAGGCACAATCAGTTGCAAATATATGGCCTCGAATTTCATAGCCATATGGTATACCACGTGTGCAATGGCTTTAGAGTTTAGGGTTTCATCAATAGACAGACGGTGGGTGGGACTTTCGGCATGTTGAAACGCCACACAAACAGATGTGCAGCGCTCATGTATTCGCACAAAGACACATCGAAACTTAACACCACTCGATGTGACATTCAGCAGCTACAACTGTCATTCCTATATAACATGGCCCATTGAGACGTTCACTCACCCACAGATATACTTGACACCACGGGATGTGCCATTCAGCAGTTACAACTGTCATTCCTATATAACATGGCCCATGGAGACATTCACCCACCCACAGATATACTTAACACCACGGGATGTGACATTCAGCAGTTACAACTGTCATTCCTATACGGCATGGCCCATAGAGACATTCAACCACCCACAGATATGCTTAACACCACGGGATGTGACATTCAGCAGATTCAACTGTCATTCCTATATAACATGGCCCATGGAGACATTCACCCACCCGCAGATATACTTAACACCACGGGATGTGACATTCAGCAGTTACAACTGTCTTTCCTATACGGCATGGCTCATTAAGACATTCATCCACCCACAGGTACATTGGGAACCATTTACACGACTGATCAACGACTACCACACAACCACTCTCTCCACACGCAACACACTGGACATACATTGCCTTGGCACTCCTATAGAGTGCGTCTAAGGGAAGGATCATGGCCTGGAATGTGGGCCGTTGCGTCGGGTCTTCTTCCCAACACGAGAGCATCAGTTCAAACATCTCATCCGGACACTCGGCTGTGGGCCGCGGCAAGCGCACGCGCGACTGAGCCATAACCACCACCAGCTCATGGCTCTGTGGACAGATGGAGTGAGTGAGTGGGTGATAGGAGTGAGTGGGGTGTGCATGGGCTATTCTAGGGATCTAGAGTTATGTATGTTGTCATAGTATTCTAGAGTTAAACATGTTGCTGTAGGGTTGTAGGGTGTTGTTTGGTGTTGTAGGGTGTTGTAGGGTGTTGTAGGGTTGTAGGGCGTTGTTTGGTGTTTGGTGTTGTAAGGTGTTGTTTGGTTGTAGGTTTGTAAGGTTGAAGGGTGTTGTTTGGTGTTGTAGGGCGTTGCTTTGTGTTGTAGGGCGTTGTTTGGTGTTGTAGGGTTGTAGGGCGTTGTTTGGTGTTGTAGG
>NW_014037458.1:0-4080 GCF_001186125.1 Sphaeroforma arctica JP610 | reverse complement strand
TATTTTATATTATTATTTTAGATTTTAATAGATGTTCTATCAAGATACGCGATTCTATCATTTTCTCCCAAACTCCTTTCCATTTGTTTCGATCCTTTTCTTTCCCTTTCCTTCCCTTGTCTCATACCTATAAATCAATGTCTCTCTCACTCATCCTTCCCTTTCCCACTCTCCCTCTCCTCTCCTCTCCTCTCCTATCCTCCCAGCCAACGAAGACGACAAGGCAATCATAGTCACGCCCTTCAACGCACCCAACATGGGACCCTACCCCTCAGAACGTCCGCGGGGGAACACCATTTACTTCACACCTGTCCAAACAGAGGCTATTGTCAGTGCCATGCACCACGGTCTGACAATGGTGGTAGGACCTCCAGGCACAGGGAAGACGGATGTGGCGGTGCAGATAATATCTAACTGGTATGAGTGTGTGTGGGTGGGTGTGTGTAGTGTAGATTATATCTATCTGGTATGAGTGTGTAGGTGTGTGGGTGTGTCGTTTAGATTATATCTAACTGGTATGGTGTATGTGGGTGTGTGGGTGGTTGTGTAGTGTAGATAATATCTAATTGGTATGGTGTATGTAGGTGAGTGGGTAGTTAAGTATGCGAGTGTAGTGTAGATTATATCTAACTGGTACGGTGTATGTAGGTGTGTGGGTGCGTAGTGTAGATTTTATCTATCTGGTATGTATGGTGTATGTAGGTGTGTGAGTGGTTGTGTATGTGAGTGTAGTGTATATTATACCTTACTGGTATGGTGTATGTAGATGTGTGGGTGGTTGTGTATGTGAGTGTAATGTAAATTATATCTTACTGGTATGGTGTATGTAGATACACATTGCGAATATACTACTAAATACATCCATACACAAGTACATCAAACCTAACGGATCAAACCTTACTTACTCAATTGACATACAAATACCTACCAGGTACCGCAACACACCAGACCAACGTATCCTGCCTGACACACACTCACTAATGAATATACTACTAAATACATACATACACAAGTATATCAAACCCAACGTATCAAACCTAACGAATTCAATCGACGTACAAATAACAGGTACCACAACACACCAGACCAACGGATCCTGCTTGTCACACACTCCAATATGGCGCTCAATCAGCTCTTTGAGAAGTTGATGGGTTTGGACATAGACGAACGACATCTGCTCCGTCTGGGTAGGTCTTGTTTGTGCTTCGTAATACGTACACTCATTCGTTGTTATGGGTGTGGGTGGTATGAGTGTGGGTGTGAAGAGTGTGTATATACATTTATATAGCAGATAACACTGAAGTGTGTATATAAATATATGACGGTATGTACTTCGTCTGGGTAGGTCTTGTTTGTGCTTCTTTATACGTACACACATTCGTTGGTATGGGTGTGGTTGGTATGAGTGTGGGTGTGAAGAGTGTGTATATTCATGTACATGGCAAATAACACTAAAGTGTGTATATAAATATATGACTGTAAGTTCTTCGTCTGGGTAGGTCTTGTTTGTGTTTCTTTATACGTACACTGATTCGGTGGTATGGGTGTGGCATCCCCTTAATTCTATATAAAACACAAGAGTAGGTATGTGCATGTATACATGCAGATGGCTATTATCATACATATATTCGAACATGCACCCACTTCCCTAGACAAGTACATAACCGTGTATACCACCGCTTTTAAACACACCTCCTTGCACTCACCCTTTCATGCAAACACATACACATACCTATAACACACTCACACATGCAGACTCACATACACACACCCACAGGTTATGTCCTACAACACACTCACACATGCAAACTCACATACACACACCCACAGGTTATGCCCTACAATACACTCACTCATGTAAACGCACATACACACTCCCACAGGTTATGCCCTACAACACACCCACTCATGTAAATGCACATACATACACCCACAGGTTATGCCCTACAACACACTCACGCATGCAAACTCTCACACACACTCCCACAGGTTATGCCCTACAACACACTCACTCCCACAGGTTATGCCCTACAACGCACTCACTCATGCAAACTCTCTCACACACTCCCCCAGGTTATGCCCTACAACACACTCACTCGTGCAAACTCACACACACACTCACTCATGCAAACTCTCATACACACACTCCCACAGGTTATGCCCTACAACACACTCACTCATGCAAACTCTCACACACTCCCACAGGTTATGCTCTACAACACACTCACTCATGCACACTCTCACACACACTCCCACAGGTTATGCCCTACAACACACTCACTCATGCAAACTCACATACACACTCCCACAGATTATACCCTATAACATACTCCCTCATGCAAACTCGCACACACACACCCACAGGTTACGGAGAAAGAGAGCTGGATACGGAGAAGATCTTCTCGAAGTTCGGTCGAGTCGAGCACATCCTCGAGCGGCGCTTGCAGCTGCTTCAACACGTACAGCGACTGGCGGAGACCTTGGGTGTACAGGGGGATGTGGGAGCGTCCTGTGAAACAGCGCAGTACTTCTACCTACACAGCATCATGTCCAGATGGGAAGAGTATCTCAGTAAGGTCAAGCGAGGTAGGTATATGTATGGATGTATGTATGTGTGTGCGTGCGTGTGTGTGTGAGAGTTTATATATGTATGTATATGTGCGTGTGTATGTATGTATGTGTGTGCGTGCGTGCGTGTGTGTGCATGTATGTGTGTGTGTGCGTGTGTGTTCTTTGACCCTGTACAGCAACATGTCCAGGTGGGAAGAGTACCTCAGCAAGGTCCAGCGAGGTAGGTATATGGATGTATGTGTGTGCGCGCGCGCGTGTGTGTGTGTGTGCTCATCCTTTCTCCTGCACAGTCCGCTTTGTATATCTCACTCTGGCATTCATGGTTCGCTTTATAAGCCTCGTGCTACTTCGAATTACCATATATGTATATACATGATGTATAGCTATATATATGTATATATATATATATATATAAAGCTTGTCTTACCGTGTATTCTGGTATTTTGTGTCATGTTATCATGCTTTGTCTGAAGCATATCGTATTTTACCACGCATCTTTGACAGTCGTATGTCACCATGCTTTGGCAGCCGTGAGTGTGTCATACTAGCATTCGTTGTCTAATTTATTTGTCTGGCTTTCCATAGTTTCTTTCGCCATACATTGTCCGCTTGCTTATAGTGTCCCATTATAGCAAGCATTGTCTTCTTTCTCTTCATTCATTGTCTGGCTTTTCATTATTTCTTTCACCATACATTGTCCGCTTGCTAATAGTGTCCCATTGTAGCAAGCATTGTTTCATTTCTCTGATTTCACCATTCATTGTCCGCTTATAGTGTCTTTTTACAGCATATACATTGTCTCATTTATTTGTTTGATTTTTCAGGTGCTGACTCCGAAACTGAGCTACTTGCGGCGGTCAGCAAGGAATTCCCTTTCGCAAAGTACTTCGAGGATGCGCTTGAAGAAAAGATGTTCAACGGAAAGGTGAGCTAGCCTACTTACATATATGATTATTGATACATTTATATACACATAAATATATACATATATATGACTTATGTATATATGTATTATATATATATGTATTACATATATATATATATGTATATATATATATCACCTACACACAAAGAATGTGAAGTCATGTGTATTAGCCACCACAGCGGAGAGACAGGTATATGCTACCAATAGGTCACAAGTCACACGACAAGTGTACCTGAACACCTACACATAGATGAGATTAAGTCTTGTGTCATGCGTCAACACACATAGACACATGTACGTTCACTATGACATGTACGCCCAGACTGTCCCTGCGCACCGATAAATACAACACACTCACCCCACTCACATATGTATGTCTGCTTTATGGTACACAGCCCGACAAACTGCACGAATACAAACACTACCCTCGTATATATATTCACATGCATATATACTGACATACATACATATACACACAAATATATATATATATATATATATATATATATATATATATATATATATATATATATATATATATATATATATATATATATATATATATATCTCTAAATATATATACA
>NW_014037459.1:2429-4082 GCF_001186125.1 Sphaeroforma arctica JP610 | reverse complement strand
CTTTATGATATATACATATATATTGTTTATGTAATATATATATATATATACATATATATATATATATATATATAAATATATACATATATATATATATGTGTGTGTGTGTGTGTTGTTGTGTGTGTGTGTGTGTATATATATATATATAAATATATATATATGTGTGTGTGTGTGTGTATGTATATATATATATATATATACTCCATACGATGCTGTGGATACTCTTAGTCAAAGCAGAGCATATTCATGACACATGGGTGCGCGATATAGCAGTTACTATTAGTCTATTCATGAATTGATGGGGCCTGTGCATAACAATCATACTGAAAGCCATTGCGTATATATTTCAGATATACATTCTGACTACTGTTGGTTCTGCTATCAGGTTACGGACTCTGAGTTGGCGAACGACAGTGTCAGTGCGAAACCAAGCCAACGGAAAGCCAGTAGGAGCTCGTCAAAGGCAGTTGCAGCCAATCAAATCTCGAAGAAACGGTACGCGACAATGTGTGACGAAGAGTCAGCCAATGAAAAGCTCCAGAACAAGAAAGCCAAAAACGAGGTGCATGGTGACGCGGAGGTCTCGGCTGTAGGGCCGATGGTGGCGTACAACTCCACGCGGACACTCAAGATGACAATGAGTCGATCACAGCAAGCCAAGTCTGGTAAGTGATAGAGAGATGCACGTACGTACTGTGAGTAATGGATACACGACCGTGCGGTACGCAATGAATATACGTACAGACTGTACGCAATGAATATACGTACAGACTGTACGCAATAGGTATACGTACGTGCTGGGCTCTTCTGTCTACCCCCTATCATGTTTGAAACCGGTACGTACCGCTTTCTATCGTCTATCCCCTACCGTGTTTTAAGACCTGGAAGGAAGGGCAATTCTCTAAATAGGATGTGTATGCGACATTGACCTGATTTTGACTGTCTTGTTTCATCTGTGCAGAATCGTCAAAGGAAGGGATTGTGGATACTAAACATGGGAGCCAATCAAAAGACAGCAATGGTACGGTGCGACAACCCCCATTGGCCAATCAAAAGACGCTAAAAAGAAAAGCCACGCCTGTGACGGAGACACTAAAGATGCCAGAGGACGATTTGCTCAGCATGTCCTACAAGGTGAGTGTGCCGTAAACACCATCTCTCACATGTGTGTGATATAAACACCATCTCTCACGTGAGATATGAACACCATCTCTCATATGTGTGTGTGATATAAGCACCATCACTCACGTGTGTGTGTGATATGAACACCATCTCTCACATGTGTGTGTGATATAAACACCATCACTCACGTGTGTGTGTGATATAAACACCATCACTCACGTGTGTGTGTGATATAAACACTATCACTCACGTGCGTGTGTGATATAAACACCATCACTCACGTGTGTGTGTGATATGAACACCATCTCTCACATGTGTGTGATATAAACACCATCACTCACGTGTGTGTGATATAAACACCATCACTCACGTGTGTGTGTGATATAAACACTATCACTCACGTGCGTGTGTGATATAAACACCATCTCTCACATGTGTGTGTGATATAAACACCATCACTCACGTGTGTGTGTGCTATAAACACCATCTCTCACGTGTGTGTGTTCTATAAACACCATGTCTCACATGTGT
>NW_014037459.1:0-1605 GCF_001186125.1 Sphaeroforma arctica JP610 | reverse complement strand
GTGTGTGTGTTCTATAAACACCATCTCTCACGTGTGTGTGTGCTATAAACACCATCTCTCACGTGTGTGTGTGTTATAAACACCATATCTCAGATTTGATTGGAGACTATTGTGTCCCATACTATATTTATGCACGTACACGTATGTGCACACAAGTGAGTGTGTGGGTAAACGTCTACACGCACACTCGAGCGACCCTGTACGCACCGCAGTGCTATGTATGGGCATGTGTTTGTACGTCTGTACTAGGGGGCAACCCTAATAAACCCTAAAACTCTATAAACCTAAACCTCATCCCTGTCGCCATATCGAATGCTGGTTACCCTGTCTGTCTTAGTTGGCCAACATAGAGTGTAGTGCAGAGATCAAAGGCATTATTTTCTGGTTTTTAGGGCTTTTGGGTTTTTTGCCCCACCTGTGACTGTATCTTTTATTGTCACACCAAACGAAGGGCAGTTGCTTCATTCGGCTGCTTGTACTCTACACATACATACACAGACTCAGTCCATAATCAGATGCCCAGACAAATACAAACAATACTTTATGTTTATTATGTACAAACTCCCAATCTAATATCAACGCTCACTTGTCAATAACAAACAATCTTTTTGTTTATTATATACAATCCCTCATTTATCAATAACAAACAATCGCCCGCGCTTTCAGCTGGACGCTGGCTACAAAGTGAGCCCGATTGATGGTATCACGTTGGTACGGGTGGTGCATGATACGACGGTAACGGCAGTAGATAGCCGTAAAACGCAGAAACAGATGATCCGGTAAGTACAACGAGATCCCATGCATAACTCGTATAAATATAAGGAGACAGAAATGTTATGTATGATACATTGGCATTACATAAATTACTGATATATATATGGAGACAGAAATGCTATGTTATGATACATTGGCATTACATAAATTACTAATATATATATATAAGGAGACAGAAATGTTATGTATGATACATTGGCATTACATAAATTACTGATATATATATGGAGACAGAAATGTTATGTTATGATACATTGGCATTACATAAATTACTAATATATTTATATGGAGACAGAAGTTTTATGTATGATAGTTATTGTACACTATGAGCAAACGAAGTAGGTACAGACCACATCATTAATCCGCACATGCTTGCAAACCAATTTAGAGTTTAGGGATTAGATTGGAGTAAATCCAGAAATCCTATGACCCTAGAACCCTAAAAATGTTTGTTCCCACCCAACCCATCCTGTTGCCATATCTCATACATTCCGCACATGCACCTGCACGCCCTGGGTACCTACTATTGATACTTCCTAACTATACCTACTGATAATACCTACTAATGCTACCTACAATATACCTACACTCGCTGCAGCAGCACGTTATGGCCCCACAGCTGGTTCGTAAACGAGTCAGTGGGGCTTACGTCCCCACATTTACTGGAGTGTGAGATGTGCACTCGCTCTGGTGATGCGCCTGCGGAGGGGGGGCGTATGTTGTACTATGGCGTAGACCTGTTTGTGCACGCGAGATGTGCTTATTACTCATCCGAGATGCTGAATAGCAGATTGCTGTCTTGCGGGAAGACCATGGTGGGTTTATATATAT
>NW_014037460.1:0-4082 GCF_001186125.1 Sphaeroforma arctica JP610 | reverse complement strand
TAGATTATTGGGCATGTCATTTACGTCCTACAACCTATGTATATCTATATTACTTCATTGTAGTCGATTTTTCACAAATCACATAGGCACTCAATCGGAAGCATACCGGAAGAAGCAGGAGCCGCTGTTTTTGTCTTGATGGCCTCCATACGTTGCTGCAATAGCTTTGCCTTCTCCTCCTTAGTCATAACAACCTTTGCAGGGGATGGTTGGGGTTTGGACTGAGCTGCACCTGTATTGGCAGACTGGGATTTCTGGGCGGCCACAGGTGCATTAAGGCCCTGTTTTTCAGGTGCCGGTGTACTTGTAGTGGTGCTTGCGCTGGTGTTAGGTGGCGTTGGGGGCTGTGTGGGAAGTGCAAAAGCCACTGGTTAGTCTGTACACAAGGCCAGTGATAGGGCAGCTGAGGCAAAGGAAGCAGCCGCCAAGTACATAAGTGTGTGTATAGACCCATAAACACATACATACACGTATATCAGGGCTTTAAGGGTGTAGGGTTGAATCTACACCAAGACATACACAGAGGTACCCCACAGCTTGATTGCCAGAAGGGGCCGGGAGTGGAATTACTGGGCCGGGAGTGGAATTACTGTCTCCAGTCACTTAGACAATGCAACTACTACACAGACCAATGCACTATACGGGCCAAGATAGACTGTTAGATCCATGCAGTTGTATGTGTATATGTCATGTATACCTACAAGTAGCAGTCGTTTGATCTGTCAAGTGAGATAATCCGAGAAGGATTGGGCGGTGTTGTGGGGGTGGTGTTGTTCCCTCTACTGGTTGACCTAATATAGCACACAGATACGCCCTAAAGGCCGCATGTGCATACACACATCTGTATGCATGTATATGTGGGTCCATACAATTATATATGCGTGTATAATCCGCTGTGATATACTTACACATACATATGTATATACGTATATATATAGGTCCATGCAATTATACATGCGTGATCTATGCGTTTATAATTCGCTGTGATATACTTACACATACATATGTAAATACATAATATAGGTACATGAAATTATGTATGCGTGCATAAGTCACTGTGATATACGCACCATCCTGGGACTTAGGGCCTGTTGCGATATATAATGCGTTAGGGTGTGAAGGTGGATTGTTAGTCTCTGTTGAGTGAGATCAAGCATTGTAACACATACGCACTAAAAATACCAAATCAGCATATACATCTACAACAACACTGATACTGACATGCATACAACTGTATATGCGTGCATAAGTAGGCGTGCTAAAGACAACATTTACCTACATACACAAATTGTGTACACCCATGTAAATATATCGTCTACCTACATAGACATACTATATACACCCATACTTACCATGCGTGGGTCCTTTTGCCTGTTTAGAGATATAATGCGTGAGGGTGTGGTGGTGGTGTTGTTGTCATTGTTGAGTGAGATCATGCGCTTGTTGGCACTGTCACCGGTTGCGGGGGCCGTTGTTTCCGGTTCTGCGATAGAGGTTGAATCGGTTAGTTGAGTGTAGTTTATAAATTACTTTGTAGCTAATGTTTAGTTGAGTTCAGTTGTATGGATTAATGTACTGTTCAACAATTAGTTGAGCACAGTTGAGCGAATTAGTTTAGTGAATTGATTAATCGACAGTTGAATCAGTTCGTTTACAACAACTAAATTTGAATTAGTTCCTATACAATAACTAAATAGTGGGAGCACAGGTGACTAAATTAATCAGGTTTAAGTTCTGTACTGAATTCATGTTTGATACAGACTATACGGATCAGTATATGACTGCAATAACTGACAATCTGCACATTCAAGTGCGGCGTAGTAGCGTTCGCTGACATGCTTGTGATACGTATGTGTCTGAAGACTCGCATGTGAGCGATACCTCCCAGTATGTGATACCTGTGCTACGTTTCTGGTACCTACGTTTCCGCAATGTGAAGATGTCATAAGTTAGATTCGATTCGTTTGCACTTAGACCGTCTTTCTGGCTGTCTGTTGATTGGTTTATTTTTAAGTTACGCCATATATATATATATATATGCGCATGAGTGGTGTTTTCGTTTCGTTTCTGGTGGGGTGTGCGTGGTGTATAGGTGTGTGCCATATTCACGTGTCTTGTCATGTTTGCGATCGAGGTGCGGCTGTGGGTAGTAAGGTCTATGAGGTATTTACGTATCTGCACTTGCGTGTCTGTGTTGGGGGTGCAGTAGTACATAGTTGTGTGTATAGGATGTTTACGTGTGTGTCGTATTTGCGTGCCTGTACTGGTAGTACATAGTTATATGTATACGATGTTTACGTGTGTGTCGTATTTGCGTGTCTGTGTAGGGGGTGGTGCAGTATATACAATTAAATGTGAGTGGTACCTACGTGTGGGCGATATCCATGTATATGTGTGTGAGGCACATAAGTATATAGCTATGTGTGTATGGTACTTACGTGTATGTGATACGTACAGTGTCCATGTCAGGGCTATAGCAGTGAATAGTAACGTGTATGCGGGGCGTAAGTGTACGCGATACTTGCGTGTCTATGTAGAATTTACAGTATAGTTATGTCTATGTGGTACTTACGTTTGTCATTCTCAGTATGTGATTGGGGTGCAGCAGTGTATATATGGCTACGTGTATGTGTGGTACCTACATGTGTGCCATACTAACTTGCCTGCATAGTGCTTGCAGTATTGCATAGTTATGCGTGTGTGGTACTTGTGTGCTATACTACCGTTCCTGCATAGTACTTGCAGCAGTGTATATAGAGTTACGTCTGTGTGGTACCTACATGTGTGCCATACTACCGTGTCTGCATAGTACTTGCAGCAGTGTATATAGAGTTACGTATGTGTGGTACCTACATGTGTGCCATACTAACGGACCTGCATAGTGCTTGCAGCAGTGTATAGTTATACGTGCGTGGTACTTGTGTGCTATACTACCGTTCCTGCATAGTACTAACAGCATTGTATATATAGTTACGTGTGTGGTACCTACATGTGTTCCATACTACCATGTCTGCATAGTGCTTGCAGCAGTGCACATATAGTTACGTGTGTGTGGTACCTACATGTGTGCCATACTAACGTGTCTGCATAGTGCTTGCGGCAGTGTATAGTTATACGTGCGTGGTGGGTACATGTGTGCGGTGTCCCATGTGTGTGTTACTTAAGTGTACGTGATACTTACGTGTGCGTGTAGGGGGTGCAGAAGTGTATAGTTACGTGTGTGCTACTTACGTGTGTGTGCTACTTACGTATGTTATACTTACGTGTATGTGCTACTCACGTGTGTGTGCTACTTACGTGTGTGTGATACTTACGTGTGTGTGCTACTCACGTGTGTGTGCTACTTACGTGTGTGTGATACTTACGTGTGTGTGCTACTAACGTTTGTGTGCTACTTACGTGTGTGTGATACTTACGTGTGTGTGCTACTTACGTGTGTGTTCTACTTTCGTGTGTGTGGTACTTACGTGTGTGTGCTACTCACAGGTGTGTGATACGTACATGTGTGTGATACATACGTGTGTGTGCTACTTACGTGTATGTGCTACTTACGTGTCTGTGTAGGGGCTGCAGTAGTGCTAGTTGCAGTTGGTGCCTTGGTGGTTTGTGTACCAAAGGCGGAGGCGCTGCCGAACGCGCCACCGAAGGCACTTGTTGTCGACCCTTCACACGTACAAGCGAGGTAATCAAACACACATGAGTTGATGATCATGTTTTTGGGGACTACGGGTGTATGGATTGTGTATGCGTCTGTAGTGCGTGAATGCGATACAAGTGATAAGACGGTGTGTGCGTGCGCTTGTATAGAGGTGTGTTTGAATATTATGACTACATAGGGCGAGAGTAGTACACAGATGTACCAAGGCAATGCATGAGTGTGCCTGTATACGAGAAGTGTGCTAGGTTGCGCAGTGAGGCGAGATGTAAGTAGGAAAATATCCTTGTACTTGTTGAGAGTGTGCCTTGAAGACTATAGCGTGTGGTGCATGCGAATGTACCTTACGTATGTGTGTGTGTGCGAGTGTGTACTTGTAGGTGGGGTGTGTGTGAGTGTGTACTTGTAGGTGGGAGTGTGTGTGAGT
>NW_014037461.1:0-4083 GCF_001186125.1 Sphaeroforma arctica JP610 | reverse complement strand
CGTTTATTTATTCTAAGGCATTAGTATCGCCTTTATTAGACCGAACCTTACAATAGTGGCTAATACTACCCTAAAGTTAGCTACACGTTAGTTACTATACCTAGACTTTATTAATTTTCCTATTCTTGAGCTATTACTATGGCTAAAATAAATTCTAAAGGCAAAGGAGCCGCCAGCTCTAAGCCTGCTAAGCCTGTTGAGGTTCCTGAGGTTACTGGGGACGCGGGTCCGTCTGGTACTGAGCCTGCCGTTGAAGCTGTATAGGAAGCCGTTTCTGAGCTTGGTTCTGAAGAAAACTTTGAGGATGACTCGTCGGACCCTAAAGCCTTGGAAGTGGAGGTCTCAACTGCCGCGGAAAGGCTCGCCAGCGTCCGCATGTCTCCTAGTAGTGCAGCCCGGGGCCTCAGCTCGCCAACTGACCGCGAAGGGTCAGATATTGGAAAGGCCATATCTCTTGAACAAGTGGAGGAATCGTCTCGAGATCGCCGGTTTATTACTACTAAAAGTCAGCCCAATTCACCTATTAACAAAGATGGTGGCGTTCCATTTCGTGAAATTTCATTGAATGCCTCACCACTGAATGTTGGGGCGGAAGACGCAAATGTTGGGGACGCCATAACTCGACAACGAGTGGTTGGATCTTCTCAATCTCGACGCCATTTGAACCGCAAAGATGAGCTTTTAAAGGAGCTAGCCGCTGCCGCAGCTTCTGACCCTTCAATCATATTCCACGTGGCCGATATTCTTCTACCGAAGAAATGTTTTATTCCGAGCCGGGTTTCAAAACTGGGACCCGCTGGTTTACCAACCAGCAGGGTTACCACTGAGCCAGTTACCGCTGGTGAAGTGGGTATAACCTCAAAATTTAATCTCTATAGCTCGGAAACTACAATCGACCATTCTCTCGACCAACCTAGCCCTGACAGAGGCTATGATCGTATGGAAATCGATGAGGCTTACCACCATCATAACATCGATCCTTATTTGCCATCTAACCCTGGTAATCACGACTTTGGTAATCGTCATACCAGTACCTCACTAGAGAGTACCCACTCTAGCTCTGACGACGAGGAAGTGAGAACCAGACAACATCGTCTCAGGCTACTACGTTCTGGTATGCAAGTCCTTGAGGACCGTCTATTGAATGACTCTGACCTTGACGATAAGAAAGTGGATAACCTTCGCTATCTAATCGATAACAAGAGAAAGGAGATAGACTCCATCTTGGCACTAGCAGCCCGAGCACTGAGCGTGAGCCTCGTGAACGCTTCGAACCAAGCTATATAAAGCAGCTAGGTAACGCGAAGGCTGAGGTCGATTTCTCTACTAATGAGAGTACAGTGGAGACACTGAAGGCCTTTAACCAACTTAAGGTGTCTGCCAGCCTTAAGGATAAGCAGATGGTGAATGCCTTTATTCATTTTTGTGAGTCAGAGGAATGTAAATCTATCTTGAAGGCCCATGAGCCTAACTGGAAAGCCCTACCCTGGACCGTGAACTTCTAGAGTCTCGCAAGTCCTTTGCGAACGATACTACCATTCGAGGTGCTCTAGCCCATATGACACATATGAACACTCCGATGGGAGGTCGTACCTATACTGACGAATATCTATTAATTTGTCACATGATGGAGACTCTGGGGGCCAACCTTTTTAAGAAGGTCAATGACGATATCATCGCCTATGGTGATTTGCGATCTATGCCTTGGTCTGTCTTTAAGAAGATAGTTCAAAAGCATACCAACCCATCTACTAGAGTACTTAGTACCGCGAGCTTTACCCAGCCCGCTAAGCGTACCGCGTTCGAGATTAACACTGCGCGTAATACTAAGAAACCTCGCACTACTGCTGGAGGTGGTAAAGGCTCTACTCCTACTGAACCAAAGGGTGAAAGGAAGGATAGAGCACCTTGCAAGAAGTGTGGTTACAACCTCACTGAACGTGATGGCAAGTGGAATGGTAAACACGACTATGTTAAGTGTGCACCAGGCAAGCCAAACTTTGGACACTATATGAAAGAGTGTACTACATGCAAGGGTACTAACGGTTGGCACAAATATGATTGCAAGGACATGCCGGACGTCCAAGATAAGCACTGACAGTTCCATATGAGTGCACTATAGCAAGATTATGAGAAAAAGTTTAATAAAATCTATACCGAAGGAGATGAATGTATAGTTCAAACCTTTTATGTAAATGGAGAAAAAGTTATAGCACTTTTTGATCCATGGGCTGAAGTCTTTGCTATCTCACGCCGAGTATCCTACGCTACAGATATGGCTATCCATAACGAAACGACTAATTTAATCTTGGGAAATGGCAAAGCTAACACTTGCGAAGAAGCCATTGACTATGCACACATAATGTTGTCATATAGAAGTGAAGTAAAGACTCACCTAATCGTTACTGACATGTCTCAGAAATACGATTTAATTATAGGTATGACTGATCTTCTCAGTTTAGGTATAACTCTCACTGGTCTGCCAAATGGGTTAGACCCAAATAAAGATCAGTACGATGATAAAGTGTTAAAGATACCTAAACCTCCGGAAGGTGAAGCAAAGGATATGATTCGGCACTTTACCGATATAATTATGGAATTAATTATACAAAACAGGAAGATTGCAATAATTGATTGGTGTATGTTTAGTTATCTAACGGGTACGTTAAGCTTGACTTAACAAACGTCGACTTCTCTAAGTTAAAGTGTCCTTCACATAACTACGTGAGTTGGAGACACAATATGCAGAACGTTGTTTACCCCTGTTTACTCGAGCACAAAAATTGTGTCCTACTTAAAGCGTATGACCGATAGAATAACACTAAGAACATTGTTCAGTTCAAAGTTGGCAATTATGTTAATATTATAAATCGCAATGCCAACGTTACCGAACTCTCTTTTACGACAATTGTGTAAGTTTCGGTCTATCAAGGCGATATTAACGCCTTGGAGTAATTAAACGCTTAGGTCAAGTCTAAGTATACTTAAATTCGAAATAAATAAACGAAATGAGTCTTTTAGTAAAGTTAGGTATGCCTCGTGAAAACAGCAATACTCTGAAGGATTGTGAGGCTGAGACATTGCCTATATATAATCCTCTCAGTACTGTTTTCGCCAAAGGGATTTTATTTTAGTGTTTCGTTGTCGCTCTATTAGAAGCTATGGTATGTTTCGTTGGGGCGAATCCGAGAGACTCATGAAATCCTATCTTTAGAAAAAAAAGAAGAAGAAAAAAAAATAATTTCTTGATGTCCACAGTTATTGCATTAACCAATAACTTGCCACTTATCAAGAATTACCGACTTAGCCTTCATCAGACTGGCACATCTGGTTGGCTGAACGGAGGATAAACTAAGCGACGCTAATAGGGATAATATTATTTATTTCAAACATGGCAAGTATGTATGATACAATGTATGAACTTATGGTATGGCTCTCATAGTCGCTGTAGTGGTTCAGGAAAGATTGATGGGAAGAAGTGGACAGTAAATTCCCGTTTGAAGCTTGGGCCAAGTGAGTCGACAATGGAAGATAAGTGCTGAGTCAATTCGGGCCGGTGATGACAAAACACTGTTACTATCGAAGGTTCCATATATTCGCTTGCTGACCTACTAAGCAGAGTACCCACCTCTGTGGTACGGATCGGGTCTGCGCCGTGTAGTGCCGCGGAATGGGTTAGTGCAGAGTACGAAATACCGAGAAGGACCAGGTTATCCGTCATAATCTGGTCGAGAAGCGAGGATGGGGGTAAGCCAATGCCGCACCAGACCACGGATTAATTCGGTATGTGTTGGCTGGCCTGGATCGGAAGTATTATAATCGGAACCAACGAGCGCGATGATTTTGTTTGAACCGATATTTGGAAGTAGTACTTCAACAGCGTGATTAGCCGGGGTATAGGGAACATCTGTTGATGTGTCAGGGACGGGCGAGGGTACGGTGGTTCTTCAACATGCTGGAGAAAAGATCCAAGGTGTTCGTGGAGGGTCCAGATACCGTGGAAGTCGTGGCACTCCTGTAATTGCTGAAGGAGGTCAGGGCCAATGGGCGGCAGTTTCGGGCCTACAAGGATGCGTCGAATCC
>NW_014037462.1:0-4087 GCF_001186125.1 Sphaeroforma arctica JP610 | reverse complement strand
GCGAGTGTGTGTATGTACATATATTATATATATATATATTACATATATCTAAATACATATATATATATATATGTATGTATATATAATTACATATTAAATGCTTTATATGTATGTATACATTTTAAATACTACAGTATATATGCATATATGTATGTATACATACATATATATATATATATATATAATATGTATATATAGTATGTATTTATAATTACATATTAAATGCTTTGTGTATGTATACATTTTAAATACCACAGTGCTCAGAAGAATCGTTGCACCTGGGCAGTGGAGATGGTAAATATGGGCTGTGGGTAGATGAGTCATTGTCGCACGGTCACTCAGATCACTGCGATACCTACAACAATGAACCACTGTCCGATGAAAAGGATTTCAAGGTGCTCGCTATAGAGATATGGGGTGTCGGCACGAGCTACTAGCCAGTTTTTAGGTTATTACAGGGCTTTTTTATAGCCATAACCTTTTATGAGGGCAATACAGGTGCATTACGCACCGGCCCTAGTCTGTCAGGTGCAAAGTGCAGTGCACCAAAACGCGAGGATATGCAGATGTGAAGCATACCGGGCAGTTATCAGCGTCCATTCAGACATACAATATGAGAACATACCAACTATATGACCCATTGTAGGCTCAAATTCTCATTATATATGCCCTGTTTGTGGCATACGAAACAACGCGTAAACGCAAACATGCGGATGCGAATACGTGATCTTGTTGAGCGGAGACTGAGGTTGAAGGCCAAGCGTCCTCATCCATACACCCACCCCTTCCTTTCAAAGTGCTACCTACCTGAGCAATCCCAATTTTATTATTTATTTATTTCCGTGGAGGGAGGTAGGGGGTGTGATGGGGCGGTGTTTCCACCAATACCATACGAGGTATGTATGTGAAAGTACGTACAGAAGAAATTAAGGACACGCGTTGTCCTGTTTCTGTAGTTTTGGACCGGGTATGCAAAGATCAAATCATTTGTCCCATTAAACTGAGCAACACGCAGCAGCGCGATACAGTGGGCAGCACACGGATGACATCCGAGCTGTCTAGCATGTTAGAATATACTTTATGGAACGCGTATTAAGAAATTATAGAATGTATGGGTGTGGCTGCAATTCCATAGTCAGAATTCTTGTAACCCTTAAGAGTGCAAAGTTTAACGTTTATTTTCGACCTATACCTCTGATAGCATATCCACCTTCAATTGTATGTCAAATATCTATACCATTTACGTAGACCTTCGCAAAATACAGCGGATACGAATTCATGACAGAATTGAATACCATCACGTATAACTACAAAAGTACAAAGAGCAAAAACGGCTATATGTAAGGTTGGAGAGATTCACGAGGTTACTACCTAAACATGAACCGAGTGCCTTGCCTTGATAAACGCCTTCGTAACACACTCTGCCTATACGCAAGCAATCGCGTTCCTCATCCCACACAATTTTCCGGCTGTAGTCGTGGCGGTGCATTTGTGAGATATTAAAAATATATGTAACACTAGAGCATTGCCACTATATTAGCAACAGCGGGATGACGTGTCCCATCCCCCCCCGGGAACTGTACAAATCCTTGGAGTTAGGGTTTGGGGTTTGTAAAACGCTGGAGTTTGGGGTTTGTGGTAGTACTGCCGTCGCATCACCTAGCTTAGCGCCTATCAAGAAAGCTATAGCTCTAGGACAAGACTGTTATCTCACCGGCATAAACGTTTTCCACCCAATTTGCCAAACCGTTTCCCACAACTCGCATGTGTTCACGCATAGGGCGCTGTGTATGTACGGTTGTGTGTGAGGTGGCCCGTTTCGCAAACGCCTTGGTACAACCAGAATGCTGGCGTTTGCACTGCGTGGTTATATCACAGAGTAGCTATGTACCGAACTGTTTAGACAGCTGAAGCGTCATCCGCCTGGTGCTTTGTGCGCATGTGCATATTACGATAGCTCGATGTAATAAACCGCTTGCCGCAACCCGGGTGGGTGCATGCATAAGGTTTTTCTCCCGTGTGCGAGAGTATATGCGTGTCTAGATAAGATTTTCTCGCAAAGCCCTTGCCGCAATCGGGAAATTCGCATTTGTACGGCTTATCACGCGTATGACTTCGCTCGTGCCTGGTTCGGTCGGATAAACTATTGAACCTTCTACCACACCCATCATGCGTACAGGTAAAATTCTTATTCTCGCCGGTGTGTATACGTTTATGCTTATTAAGTGAGTGAGCGTGGGCATACGTTTTGCCGCAGCCCGGGAAGTCACAGGCATAGGGCTTTGTGCCATCGTGTGACCGCATGTGGACTTGTAAGTAGTCCAGACGTGCAGCTGCATAGTCACACCCGGGGTGGGTGCACTTATACGGCTTTTCTCCCGTATGACTGCGTTTGTGGATGGTTAAAAAGGCCGCGCGCGTGTAGCTGCTCGTGCAACCTTCATAGTCACACTTGTACGGCCTTTCGCCCGTATGAATTCGTTTGTGTGTTTTAAGATCGAACTTCGTCGTATACGCCTTCTCACATCCGGGATGGTCGCAGGCGTGCGGATGCGTGTGCGTGCGTATATGGGCTGACAGAGCGCTTGCGGAGTCCAGGCTTAACTTACAGCCAGGCCACACACACGGGTGTCCTTCCCCTGGTGTTGTACTAAACATCTGCGTGGGCGAAGCTTCTGCACTGCAGTTCCTTCTGCGAATACGGGCAAACGCGTTTGATCGGTTAAGAAGAAAGTAAACACCACAGTGAAGCCCACACTTTGCAAGTTTGGGCCTAGATTTCTCACTGCGTTTTATCGAGAATTGTCTGTGAGAACACAAGTGTCCGTATATAGAGGTAGCCAATAGAGTCCGAGATAGAACATGTCCCGAACATTCCTATACAGCTCACCTTAATACGATTCGACAATCCATCTTGCGTACGTACAATGTGCATGCGTTCAAATTGCTACGAATTATAGCCAAATTTGTCTACAGCATCATGTGCAGAACTATGATAAAACTCGGAAAATAGCAATAGGCGAGTATGTCACTATTTCATTCAGATAATATGTAGGACTTAAGCTTTTCGATGCTCCCCACTTCAAGGATATGCTTGTACATTGCAATCGACCAACAAACAACTCGGAAATATATACATATACACGCTTCAACTGTATGCGCCGCCAAGCAACAAGTGAGTTTGTATATAAATAACAACGTCAGCACAAACGCACATGTCGGGATAAAGCTATACACGACGATACAGTACAACAGCAAATTGGGAACAAGATATATATACATATACATAAACATATATATATATAGATACATGGACATGTGATGCATACGTGGATGTGTATGAATAAATGAATATACATATATATGATAATATATATATATATATATATATAAGTATAAAAATGTACATATATGCATGTATAAACATACATGTACTTGTAAATATCAATATATATGTTATATATATAAAAACATACACATACATGCATACATACATGCCTACATATCGATACAGATAAGCACATATCAATATATATACGAATAGACATGTACATATATCCATATAAAATTAACAAGTATATCAACATACATATACATACAAATATGTGATCCCGCTTCGCAAGGTCCCCCTTGTAAGATGAGATCCATCGGATCTATATTAAAAGTATGTTTATATATAAATATATACACATATATTTATACCTATACATACATACATATATATATATATATAAATATAAATATGTGTGTATATAGAGAGACGCATAGATATAAACAAATGTATTTGTATATATACATATACATACATAAATCTAGCAGTGCGTATATATATATATATATATATTCGTAAGCATATGAATACATATCCATACATTCATACATACCTGTATACTTATAGATATGGTCATATAAACACACACACACACATATATATATATGTATATTTCTGTATAGTATTTCTGTAAAGGTCTACGTATAATTATTTCTGTGCAGTATTTCTGCATAGGTCTATATATATATATATATATATATATAATAATATATATATATATATAATATATATATATATAATAATATATATAGTATA
>NW_014037463.1:0-4089 GCF_001186125.1 Sphaeroforma arctica JP610 | reverse complement strand
TTATGTGTGTGGTTGAAACCTGGCATAACACCACATTTCTTAATCATATACGATCGAACACACGCTATCATATACTACATCACACTACACGGCATAATATCTTACACCCTTCACACTGTGGTATTGGTATCTTTTCCAAACACCACCCATCGAATTTTCAACTTGTACACTCTTCACCGTACGCGGTGTTCTTTGTGTGCTTTGGCGTTCATATGGCCGTGTTCTACTTTCCACTCAAAAAACCCTAAACCCTAAAACCCCGAGATTGGCGGTTTCCAACCAGATGTCGTGTGGGGAGATTTCAACTTCAAAGCCCGGAAGTATGGCCACGCATCTACAAATCACGGACTACGTATGGAAACGATTGAGACTACTCTGCATAATACGTGGCACTTGGGCTACCTCTATACTGGCGGCTCAACTGGTACTGAACATGCGTATCATCGACCTACCACTCCCGCCTCCCTCCAAACTTATAAGCTGACGGACTACGGTATCTGTTGTGACCACACCTTTGGACTCGATCTCCAGATACTTCCCACGAATCAAATCTATCGGCCCCAACAATGCCGCCGCCTCCGGACCAACGCCCTCCCCTCCCATGGATATAACCGATATCGCCATCGACTGTATCACCTACGCAACAAATCCCGCGCGCGACTATTCCAAGCCGAAATCCGGGCGCATCAGAACCTACTACGGTCGTATCTCACTTTACATGGACCAGCGGAAGGGCTGCTATGAATCCTCGACCGCATCTGGCGCTATGCCACTAATCCACAAATCTTTGGAGGGTTCTATTATGACTTAAACAGACCTTGGGTTCAGCGGCTGCCAAACCACTCGTTCCGCCCACGTCTGACCGCCCAAAGCAATGCTCAAATGTTCAAAGATATTGCGTACCAACGACGGTCTCCGCGCCAACCCTGCATACCGGGTACCGATGACACAGGCGCTACCCTCGCTGGCTACTTCGAGGCCCTATTCAACTCTACAAACCCGTACGCGGTTCCACCGGATACCGAACCCTCTCCTGATGTCACTTCCACCATACTCCCCGACGATGTAATGGAGGCAATACTACGCTATCCCAATAAAGGACCTGGCCCCGACGGGCAGTGGAGCGCTCTACCGAACGCCGGACATTAGGACGCCCCGACGCCAATAGCCCACTGATTAGACTCCTTGCCGAAGCATTAACTGAGCTACTGAAGGCGGGTACCTTCCCCGCAGCCCTGAACTGCAGCCTCCTGACAGCGCACCCAAAGAAAGCCGATGCAGATATCACCTCCCCCGCCGACTTCCGCCCCATCACGCTTACGCAAATAGTCAGACGCATCTTTGAAAAGTGCTTTCTTAATCTGATTACGAGCCACCCCGGCTCTGCTACCCATGCTACCCAAGCTGGCTTCGAATCACGGTACTCCTGTCATACCCAAGCACTTGCCGCCATGTAATCTGAGACACAGTCAGAAGAGGAGTGGAACGACGGCTGTCTGGACATAACCAAGCACACGACAAGGTCGCTCTCATACGCCTATGGGTACTTCTGCGTCACGCTGGAATGCCTGAAAACTGGATCAACTGCCTCCGCGCGCTGATTGGGAGGGTCCCTACCCGAGTGACATACCGCGGCACGCTCTCGTCTCTATTCCATAGAACGAATGGCATCCTACAAGGCTCAATCGTCGCCCCCCAGCTCTTTATTATCTACATGGATTCCTTAGCTGTCACGCTAGCACAATTTCGGCCCAAGCTCCTCCGCTCTTATTTATTTGTCGATGACACACGGATCCAAGCCCCTCGATCGGTTTCGCTCCAGCCCTTCTTAGATGACATTGATGCGTGGGGACGCAAATCTGGCCTCGGACAGGGTGTCATTAAACCCCGAGTAAGATCTACCGACTTGCGACACGCGGCGCCAACCCTCCGTATAAATGGTGAGTTTATCACGCCGACGCTTGCAGACGCACCTTGGAACACACGTTACCTCCCCCTAAAACTGGCGCCCACACATGCCGAACCGAAACACTCCAAATACCTGGGGTTCCCACTCTCTCACGGAGTACCAGCAATCAACCTCGCTAGACGTATGGAATCCCTGGTTGCAGCATTGTCACTGGGTATCGCCTTTTTCCGCGCTTATGGCTTCCTTGGCTTCAGCTGGCGACACCCCCGCAACCGACTGGTGATGTTCAAAACATTCATCCTATCCACGGCTACATATGGGCTGAACATTATTGCCTGGGCTCCGCCTATATTGAAGGATGCGTTGGACCCCCTATTCGAGCGCTTTAACTCAGTACTCATCCAAGCAGCAGCCATCATCACGGGCACTAAATACCCTCGGTTTCCCAAACATCAAACAAACTTACTTCACTTTAGCGGCCTGCTCCCCGCGCGACCATTCGTGGACTACCTCGGAGGTTGCCTGAGAATACAACTCGACTCAATGGCCAGCACAAATCCACTTACCCCTCTGACGCAACCCGCCTGGGCCCACGATAAACCATCACTGCGCTTCCCGTACAGTATCTATGCTCACCTGAAAACTGTACACAAAACCACGGGCGGGCGTACACCCGACCATGTAGCCCTCCGCCAACGCTATGACGACATCAGGAAGAACTCAACAAAACGTTGGTCCAACAAGGAGATCGCGGCAATGGCCCGGCGCCAATACTACTACCAACTGGTTATGGGTAAACCGCCAACATCAAACCGAGACACAGCCAGACACGACGCTGCTTCGAGTCTACACCAATCCGGCTCTATGCTATGATTGTAACGAATACGTACATGTCCACATTGCTCGACTACCGCACCGACGGCTGTCACTGCCCTGTCTGCCCCGGTAGCCACAAGTTCACTACCAGCCACTTTACCTGCATCCAACAACTGATTTGACGCATCCTGTTAGGCCGGAAACTGCCGCCCATTGGCCCTGACCTCCTTCAGCAATTACAGGAGTGCCACGACTTTCACGGTATCTGGACCCTCCACGAACACCTTGGATCTTTTCTCCAGCATGTTGAAGAACCACCGCACCCTCACCCGTCCCTGACACATCAACATATGTTTCCTATACCCCGGCTAATCACGCTGTTGAAGTACTACTTCCAAATATCGGTTCAAACCAAATCATTGCGCTTGTTGGTTCCGACTATGATACTTCCGATCCAGGCCAGCCAACACATACCGAATTCATCCGTGGTCTAGTGCGGCATTGGCTTACCCCCATACTCGCTTCTCGACCGGATTATGACGGATAACCTGGTCCTTCTCGGTATTTCATACTCTGCACTAACCCATTCCGCGGCGCAGACCCGATCCGTACCACAGAGGTGGGTACTCTAATTAGTAGGTCAGCAAGCGAATATATGGAACATTCGATAGTAACAGTGTTTTGTTAACACCGACCCGAATTGACTCAGCACATATCTTCCATTGTCGACTCACTTGGCCCAAGCTTCAAACGGGGATTTACTGTCCACTTCTTCCCATCAATCTTTCCTGAACCACTACAGCGACTATGAGAGCCATACCATATGTTCATACATTGTATCATACATACTTGCCATTTTTGAAATAAATAATGTTATCCCTATCTAAACATATTGGCTCGCATTGTATCATGCTGATCAATTTATTGAGCCACGGATCTAAACTCCGTAAGGGGCAACACAGTGTAATGGTAGCTTTATGTATATGAACATGATTTAATAGCTGGGCAACTATCTGCCATGGTGGGTTAGCCCACGCATTATGTTGGGAGAGGTCTATTTGAAAGGCGTCTCCCATGGGATGATTTAAAGTCCTGTAATTCGATAGTTGTGCATTATGATGTGCAGCAAACATATCTATGGTATGTGGCCCATATATCTTTTGAGCCAGTTCAAACCACCTGGGATTACATTTCCAGTCAGTGGCTAGTAACTCACGTACGGATTTATTAAAGTCCGGTACGAAGCGTGATAACATATCCGGTAAATGGTTATGTATTCCTGGCAGATGTTTTATATCACAATGAAACTTTGATATTGTATCATGCCAGCGACTCAGTAATTGTGAGTCGGGTTTCATCTCTTT
>NW_014037464.1:0-4091 GCF_001186125.1 Sphaeroforma arctica JP610 | reverse complement strand
TATAACAGTGGTTTCCTATGCAAAATCAAGGCGCACTATTAACTCATTACCAGCGCGCAACATACACCATAAAATACAAAAAACGAAAACTGTTGAAACAAAATGTATCTCATCAGTATCTAAGGGCGTATCTAAATATCTCAGTATTGTCTATGGGTTCCGTCACGATATCTAATGTCGTAGCTGTCTCGGTACTTAGTGTCATATTGACTAGTACATTATCAAGTAGTGTTGTAGTGGATGCGGGGGCAATCGTCACTGTTTCGTCGTGTAGGGCCAAATGTTGTGGTTCAGTGTATGTGCGCGTTGTCCCTGCCACCTGTCAGTGCTCACGTGGGGTATAAGTTCCAGTGATGAGTGGTGTGGGGTCGTCCTTGGTGTCGGTAACTGTTGTAACCGAGGAGGTAACCTTGTGGGGGCACCGTCTGGAGTAGTGGCCCGGCTGCTTACAGATGTGGCAGATGGTGCATAACTTATTAGAATATCGGAGATGGCACTTGGGGCACAGTACGTAGGATTGTCCATATGTATGGAGTCCTGAGAATGAATATCGACCTGTTCCGTAACGGTGATCGCGATCGAAATTATACTGGCTATCTGGATAGTTGGACGGAGAGCGGTGCCGATCATATGGGCGACCACGAAACGCACTAGTGTCACGGTGGCAGGGGGTCTGGCCACGGTGGTGTTTGCTACGGCCACCCTCACTCCCATATTCAGAATCACTCGGTCTGCCGAGGAAAGACTCCCGGGGTCGTCCTCGTGCTGTAATCCTCCGGGCAGCATAGGCGGAACGAGTGGTTTGCCAGCCGCTGAATCCAGGATCTGTTTAAGTCATAATAGAACCCTCCAAAGATTTGTGGGTTAGTACCATAGCGCCAGATGCGGTCGAGGATTCGTAGCAGCCCTTCCGCTGGTCCATGTAAAGTGAGATACGACCGTAGTAGGTTCTGATGCGCCCGGATTTTGGCTTGTAATAGTCGCGCGCGGGATTTTCTGCGTAGGTGATACAGTCGATGGTGATATCAGTTATATCCATGGGAGGGTATTTGTTGGGGGCGATGGATTTGATTCGTGGGAAGTATCTGGAGATCGAGTCCAAAGTTGTGGTCACCATAGATACTGTAGTCCGTCAGCTTATAAGTTTGGAGGGAGGCGGGGGTGGTAGGTCGATGATACGCATGTTCTGTACCAGTTGAGCCGCCAGCATAGAGGTAGTCCAAGTGCCACATATTACGCAGAGTAGTCTTATTGTTTTCATACGTAGTCCGTAATTTGTAGATGCGTGGCCATACTTCCGGGCTTTGAAGTTGAAATTACCCCACACGACATCTGGTTGGAAACCGCCAATCTCGGGGGGATTCATGTATCGCCTGACGTCTTCTTCAGTAAGTGATTTGATTGGAAAGTAGAACACGACCATATGAACGCCAAAGCACACAAAGAACACCGCGTACGGTGAAGAGTGTACAAGTTGAAAATTCGATGGGTGATGTTTGGAAAAGATACCAATACCACAGTGTGAAAGGTGTAAGATATTATGCCGTGTAGTGTGATGTAGTATATGATAGCGTGTGTTCGAGCGTATATGATTAAGAAATGTGGTGTTATGCCAGGTTTCAACCACACAAATAACAACAACCTGACTTAAAATCGATATAACGTTCAAACACTTATCTGTATGTGCTGTTTTGTCCATGTTGAGTCCTTGTGGGTTGAAGAGCGCCATCCTCATTGGTCCTAACATTGTTCCTCATCGGTCAATACTACTGGGTTCTCTTCTTTAACGATGTCAGCCATTTCTATATCATTGCCTGTCGTGGAAGAGTCTTTCGTGGAAAGCTGAGGCTGCGTATTGCTAACCATCGTGTCGGATGACTGTGTCAGGGGAGACCGTTGGTATATGAAGTCGTCCGGGTTTCGCACGCGCTGATTCTTTAGCGTTTGCCGCGATTCGCGGGTTAGGTGAGAAGAGGTTTGCATTATGCTTTGCTTGGTAAGCATTCTGGAGACGATCCGCGGTAAATTGGAGGATGTCTGCGTTAGTGGAGTTGACAAGTGGGCTCAGTAGTGCATCCATGCTGCGGGCAAGAATTTTTGGCGCTCGTTTATGAGTGCAGCGGGCCTCCCGCTTGGTGCGGAGATAGTGGATTAAAGCTGCTTTCGTAGCGTCGGGATGTTGTTGGGAGCGGGGGTCGATGTTTTCATCAAGCTGCCATTTCCACGTAAGTGCTGCATGTCGTTTCACCTGGGCGACAGCGTCGCTAGGAACACAAAGGCGGATGAAACTGGTGGATCTTCCGCGGCGATTTGGCTAATATTTTTCAAATACTGGGGGCTTGCCGTTAGGGAAAATTGCTCGGAAGAAGAGCCATACCGGAGTTATGTCATCCATTTCATGAAGAGTTTTGTCTGGCATCGGGCGGCCCACCACTTTCGTCAAAAGGTGTTCGGGTACTGGCGGCTGCGGTTGGGACTGAGAAGCTGGTGGGGTCGGGCGTTTTTTTTGGCTCGGTTTTGCAGGTTTGTCCACTTTTGAGCGGTAGCTGGGAGACTCACTGCTGCTATTGGTCGCCTGTGACCGTGGATAAGTTAAGATTATGACCAAGAAAGACAAAACTCTTTCTAAGAAGCGTAGAGCTGAAAACAAGAAGATGGAGAGAGAAGCCGATAACGCTGCCGCAGCTACTGCGGCCGCAGAAGCAACTTCTGCAGCTGCTGATACGTTTAATCGCATTGTAGCCAAAGTACTTGCCTCTGACAATAATAGTCAAAAGGACAATGCTTTAGATAAGGATGTAGCCACTCCGCTTAAGGAGACTACGCCCCCTGATAGAGCCCGAGGGCCAACTATTGCCTCAACTTCAAAGCTTGCATTTACGAAGCCAAGAAGTGAGACAAGAAACACATCTCAAGACGCCCCAACCCATTCATTCTTCTGACGAAACTCAGAAAGGAAAGTCCCCAATTATAAGGGAGTCCCCAATTATAAGGGAGTCCCCAATTATAGGGGACAAGGACAAATCTCAGAAGGAACCTATTATGGAACCAGAAGAGGAGGCAAGCTCAAGTGGCAACCCCGAATATACGTCCGAGACTACTAAGCCAACGCGCATAAGTAAGTTAATTACTGAAAACGCTGATCTTAAGAATCAGTTAGCTACCATTATGAAAGACTTGACTGTCGAACATGTAGATCAATTATATAGATCAGGAAAACATACACAGCACTTACACGAGCATGTTTCCCCGGGCATTACTGAAGCCCTGCAGAAGTGGACAAAACGTCGACAGGCAATTACGCCCGAAGAACGTAAAGACTCAAACGCTACGCCTGAGGCATATGATCCAGATGTGCTCAGCGTATCTATATCTTACGAGGCACTACCGCCAGAAGTTCGGTCTAATTACTCGCCTGTTCTGACACCCGGCCGTGAGTCACCCGTCCTCGAGGGTATTATAGACCCAGAGGCAGGTATAAATATTCCGCCACTTTTACCCAATTGGGATGGCAATCGTCGGAAACCAGTTAAGACTGGGTATGTGATCCAGACGCGTGAACCACCCAAGGTTATATCCATGGAACAGAGCACCGAAAGGCCTCGACCATGGACTTTACAAGGGGTAATAAACACCCCCGTATACGTGTTAACGAAGTCAAATTTAATCGCTTCGATCGCACAGCACTACACCAACCCGCAGAGGATTTTAACTCTGACGAGACGAACGAACTTAACAAATCGGTCGACGATTATACCATTAAAATGAAAATCGCCCACGATGCGCATTATGCTGATGCTGTAGCATACTTTGCAAATATGATTCCGAGTAAGCATAAGCGCATTGATCAGTTACTTCAGGCCCAAAGTGGACAAGACCACAGGGACAACCAGAAGTACAAGGGACAGATCAGTCGACTTAAGTCGAACTGGTATGTGTAGAAATACGGCCTCCGGTCAGTCTAAAATATCAAGATCAATGGAGATAATACATTGGTTTTTATTTGTATTTTATATAATTTAATACAAGCTCTTTTTCCAATATTTCCAAAGTGCTCTGAATTCACTTTGATGGCTCCAATAGCCTGAGTA
>NW_014037465.1:0-4093 GCF_001186125.1 Sphaeroforma arctica JP610 | reverse complement strand
TCTTAGATGAAACTACTCCATTGAATTGTTATATGAATAGTTATTATTAGTCTTCGATGAAACCACTCCAATGAATGGTCATATGGATAGGTTTATATTAGTCTTAGATGAAACCACTCCAATTAATGGTAATAGAATGTGAACGTGTGCATCAGGACAAGCGCAGCTTACTCAAATGTAGATGTGTAGTAGTTACCAACCCTATACTCTCTTCCGCGTGTCACCATGGAGAGACGTACCTCATGTACACGCCATGTTACGGTACGGAGAGTATATGTAAAGTACGTAAACAAACGTTTATATGATGTGGTCCTAGATTGCATACCTGCTGCTTACCCGACAACGGAAACACAGTTATAGCGGGATAATATACGTAAAGTATGTAAACAAACGTTCATATAATTTGGCCGTAGAGTGCATACCTGCTGTTTACCCGACAACAGAAACACAGTTATAGTGGGGTCGATGTTGAACTGGCGGATGGCAATGTTCTTCTGAGGTCCATTGAGATCCACGTACTTGACGTTGGCTGCCTGTTATGTCATTCCGCCGAGAGTGTATGTTGGTGCCATGTGGGGTTAGATGAGGAAGGTGTGAGTATGATATGAGACGTTGGCTACCTGTTATGACATTCCGCCGAGAGTGTATGTTGGTGCCATGTGGGGTTAGATGAGGAAAGTGTGAGTATGATATGAGACGTTGGCTACCTGTGTCATTCCGTCGAGAGTGTATGTTGGTGTCATGTGGGGTTAGATGAGGAAGGTGTGCGTATGATATGAGACGTTGGCTACCTGTTATGTTATTCCGCCGAGAGTGTATGTTGGTGCCATGTGGGGTTAGATGAGGAAGGTGTAAGAATGATATGAGACGTTGGCTGGCTGTTATGTTATTCCGCCGAGAGTGTATGTTGGTGCCATGTGGGGTTAGATGAGGAAGGTGTAAGAATGATATGAGATGTTGGCTGCCTGTTATGTTATTCTGCCGAGAGTGTATGTTGGTGCCATGTGGGGTTAGATATGGAAAGTGTGAGTTTGACATGAGACGTTGCCTGCCTGTTATGCTATTCTGTTGAGAGTATATGTTGGTGCCATGTGGTGTTATGATTTAAGACATAGGGTGTGTGTGCCACCCACCTGTAGTAGTGTGTGTTTGTGCATAAACGTCACCATACGATGAACCACGGCATAGCCGTACATCTACACACAGTCAGCGCTCAACGGATGAGTGCGAGCCTGGCCTAAAGCTGAACACGAGGAGTTTAGACAGTCCAGACGAGGATACTGACGAAAGGCATGACTATCGCAGAACTCCTTACATATATGACTTCAGGATTTGAGATTGTATGATTTCAGGATTTGGAATTGTATGATCTCAGGATTTGAGACTGTATGATTTCAGGATTTGGGATTGTATGATTACAGGATTTGGGATTATATTAATTTCAGGATTTGGGATCTAGCACAGACTACCCGATATATCAACTTTTACCTTATTAACCCTATTTGAGACTGTACAATTGTGATACCAAAGCACTATATATCCTCACCGAGCTCTCGTGCGGGTCATACCTGCCACTGACCCACCCCTATCGATAAGTATAGTGTACATATGGCGGTGAGAGGCCGTATCTCTGACCTGTCTCAGTGCAAGTAGCAATATAAATCACCGCCACTATACCCTACTAAGACTATGGGGTTGTGCTAAAAACACATTCACTACCACACCCGCTTTTGAGGTTGTGACAATAACACATTCGCTACTACACCCGCTATTGAGGTTGTGACAAAAACACATCTATTACAACACCCGCTATTGAGGTTGTGGGGTATGATATAAACGCGCACGTATACATCCATGCGATTGAAACATCCACAGTGTGGATATAAAAAAGCTCAAATCAATTCAAGGGCAGAGACCTTATCTCTCTCAAACACCCTCCACAAGTAAAACCACAAAACAGGGCAAATCAATTCAGGGGCAAAGACCTTATCTCTCTCAAACACCCTTCACAAGTAAAACCACAAAGCAGGGCAAATCAACTCGAAGTCGAGTACAAAGTGCTTATCTCTCTCTAAGTGGTACCCCATAAATACATTCCACTGAACTCGCCCCTATTGGGCCAACCAAGAGACAACCAAAGAACCATCCGAATCCATCCACACACACCCACAAACCCCCACCCACCCACACACACACATACACACCCACACATACATATATTTATATACACCCACATACACCCCTCTACACCCGCATACACCCCCCTCCACCCACACACACACACACACACACACACACACACACATACACTACCACCCCCTCCCCACCCACCACACACACACACACACCCACACCTTTAGTGCTCGCCCGATGATCCTATGCGACTCCTGCCACTGACTGAACACAATGGACTTAGTGCCAGGGCTGCTGTGTTTAAGGTATAAAAGATAGCGTACGATGGTGTCTATCTTTGTGTTGAACTCTCGTCTCGTAGGCTTATCCGCACCCGAACTCTCGCCCGCGGTGTCTGGTACACTCGGTCTCGTGAGGAACGCGGGGAGTGCGGGGAATTCTTCGACCGATGATTGGCCGGTTTTAAAGTTGCGGGATTCTGATTGGTTGGTGGCGGAGGTGTCTTCGCCTACGGAGGTGTCTTCGCCTACGGAGGTGGCTTTATCCATGGCGGGTTCTGATTGGCTATGGGGCTTTGTGATAGCCACCCGTTTGATGTCCTTTGGGACTACTTGCGTCTTGCAGAGAGGGCAAGACTTGTATCGCGAGACCCTGAATGGCAGAAACCAATCACAACACGAGTTCTTAACATAGCCGACGGATTAGCATACACACATGTAGAAAGCTACAACGACTGATCCTACTGCTGGGGTAGTACTATTGGGAGTTTATATGAACACGCAAAGCTACAGCTAGTACTGCGACTACTACGAGTATACTATTAGGATCATGTATAAACACACAAACCTAGAACTAAAAATCCTACTACGTTATTACTATCACGTAAATATATATATATATATATATAAATATATATATATATATATTGCAGGTACAGGTACAGGTACAGGTACAGGTACAGGTACAGGTACAGGTACAGGTACAGGTACAGGTACAGGTACAGGTACAGGTACAGGTGCAGGTACAGGTACAGGTACAGATACAGGTACAGGTACAGGTGCAGGTACAGGTGCAGGTGCAGGTGCAGGTGCAAGTGCAGGTGCAGGTGCAGGTACAGGTGCAGGTGCAGGTGCAGGTACAGGTATAGGTACAGGTACAGTACAGGACAGGTGTAGGTGCAGGTGCAGGAATGAAATCAAGCTACGCACACATCGAACCAAGACGCATGTGGCGTACCCAGGCAATGACACAGGCACAAAGTATACGGCAACTCAAGACAATACCATATAATACAATACACACAATATAAAAACAATACAATACAATACAGTACAATACACACAGCCCGAATACAATACACACAGTATACGGCAACTTAATGCGATACAATACAATACAATACACTTCAATACACACAATATACGGCAGCTCAAGACAATGCATTACAATCCAATCCAATCCAATACAATACACTACACACAAACCGAATACAATACAATACAATATACGGTAACTCAAGACAATACACTACACACAATACACCACACACAACCCGTGACATGTGAGTCAATGCCACCCACCAGTTCATCACGCACAGTCGGTGGTACATGTGACCACAGGGCAGCACCACCAGACTGCCCTCTAACGGCGCCAGGCAGATCTGACACTGTCGGTGTGTGGTGGTGACCGTTGCAAGGTTCGGGTGGGTGTTGGTGTCGGTGGGGGGTGGATTGGTAGATAAACCACCCGTGCCCGTTGTCATGGCAACCGCGGGGTCGGCGGGTTGATGGGGTGAGGTTGAAGGACTGCAGAAGGAGTGATAGAGCACATTTTTTGAATGACTTGATGTTAATGTATGATAAGGCGAAACTTAGTGATCAAATGCCACTACTGAAAATTTAAGGCGCGAGGATCCAGAGGTAAATATGCATATACACACAAACACACATAAACATGTATA
>NW_014037466.1:0-4093 GCF_001186125.1 Sphaeroforma arctica JP610 | reverse complement strand
ACGAAAATTAGAAAGGTAAGTCTCCAATTATGAGGTCGTCCCCAATTATAGGGGACAAGGACAAATCTCAGAAGGAACCTATTATGGAACCAGAAGAGGAGGCGAGCAAGCTCAAATGGCAAACCCGAATCTACGTCCGAGACTACTAAGCCAACGCGCATAAGTAAGTTAATTACTGAAAACGCTGATCTTACGAATCAGTTAGCTACCATTATGAAAGTCTTGACTGTCGAACATGTAGATCAATTATATAGATCAGGAAAACCACAGCACTTACGCGAGCATGTTTCCCCGAGCTTACTGAAACCCTACAGAAGTGGACAGAACGTCGACAGGCAATTACGCTCGAAGAACGTAAAGATTCAAGCGCTACACCTGAGGTATATGATCCAGATGTGCTCAGCGTATCTATACCTTACGAGGCACTACCGCCAGAAGTTCAGGCGAAATACTCGCCTGTTCTGACACCCGGCTGTGAGTCACCCGTCCTCGAGGGTATTATAGACCCAGAGGCAGGTAGAAATACTCCGCCACTTTTACCTAATTGGGATGACAATCGTCGGAAACCAGTTAAGACTAGGTATTTTATCCAGACGCATGGATCACCCAAGGTTATAATACCAACCACTATACGTGGAACAGAGCACCGAAAGGCCTCTACCATGGACTTTACAAGGGGTAATAAACACCCCCGTAGACATGTTAACGATGTCGAGTTTAATCGCTTCGATCGCACAGCATTACACCAGCCCGCAGAGGATTTCCACGCTGACGAGGTGACCGACCATAATAAATCGGTTGACGATTACACCATTAAAATGGAAATCGCCCATGATGCGCATCATGCTGATGATGTATTATATTTGGCGAATATGATTGCGATTAAGCAAAAACGCATTGATCGGTTACTTCAGGCCCAACGTGAACAAGACCACAGGGACAACCAGAAGTACAAGAGACAGATCAGTCGACTTAAGTCAAACTGGGATGCCAACAGCAAGCTGGTCGAGTTTATAAACAACCATGACCTCGACACGCTAACCCGTACGCTTAATGCGTTTACGGTCATGCTGGAGACGAATGATATCGCTCCCCAGCAATGGATCTCTGCTTTAATGCAGACGTTTGACCCTACAGGTACAAGTTATTTGATCCTGCAGCGGCACCAGCATGAGCTAGACACTTGTCGTGACTGGCCAGCTGTGTGTTGGTTGGTTACATCCTTGTTAAGTAAGGACATGCGTAGCCCTGGACTGAGTTCAGTTTTAACTGAACCAGCTGAGAACACGCCCATTCAGAGTTCTATTCTGAAGCTAGATGCTGACCTGAAACGTGCAGATATAACAAAGGACAAGGCACAGCGATGGTACGAATTCCTGGCTATGCACGTGTTCTGTAAGAACATAGGGAAGAACGACCGTGAGAGCCTGTACACCGAGTTGCGACGTAAACACGCGACTGAGGCTCGAGACAAGGGACATGAAACAAAGTTTTATCTATCCCGACTTACGTGGGAACAGTTTTATGGCACTGTATCCACCCTTTTCCCCGCACATCGAGTAACATCGAAGGGAAAAGCGGCTGTTAAGAAGCCGCGGGAGCACACCGATCACGGGTACGTATCCAGGCATACCTCAAACGAGAGACCCCAACATACACGTGCTCGCGACTCCACTCTATCCATGCGACCCAATAAACGAGCACGCGCAGGAGCGAAGGACATGTAACCTCCATTTAAGGAGATTTAGAAATGTGCCGACGCACAGTGTGGGTATGACATGTAACAATTAACCCCCAACGGTTATTGGAATGGCAGACATGCATTCACCTGTACACACTTTCTTACTAAGTGTGACAAGTGTGAGAAGACCAATGGCTATCACACTAAGTTTTGTGACAGAAAGCCCAACATTAAGTTGGAGTGAAGGTGCTACCAGGTACAATCGTTACACAGACAATACAACGACTCTTTAGATGAGCATGTAATAATCCCTGTATATTGCAATGTAAATAAAATCCTTGCGTTGATTATTCCTAGTTCAGAAATTTCATGTATATCCGATCGCTTTGCACTAATGAAAGATATCGAAAGGAGAACACAAACAACTCACCTCATGTTAGCTGATGATAAAACTTCTGAGTGTGATACCATGGCCACAGATGTTAAAATCTCCCTGGCCGATGATAGGAGTATCACTACTCAAGCTGTGACAGTTAAGATGTCACAGAAGTACGGCATTATAGTCGGAATGAGTGATTTTCTCACTCTAGGTATAACCGTAACTGGTCTACCAACTAACATAGATCCATTAAAGGATCAATCAGACAATAACTGTCTGAATCCATATAAGCCCCCGTCAGACACAGTCAAGGCATTAATACCTGACTTTGCGAGAAAAAAAATCATGGATCTGATTCTAGTTAATAAGAAAATAAAGATCACAGATTAGGCAAAATTCCGCTATAACGACGGATATGTCAGCCTTGACTTAACCAAGGTAAACTTTACACAGTTAAAGTGTCCCTCAAGGAACTATGTATTCTGGCGACACGAGGCTGTGGTAAAAGAACAAGTTGAGAAATGGCTAGCAGATGGAGTGATAGAAATTAACTATCAACAAACGCCAGTTAACTTGGCACTGCTAGCCGTAGACCAACATAACTCTGACGGATCGTTTAAGAAAGTCAGAGTATGTTTAGATATGAGTCCAACTCGTATTAACGAGCTACTGCGAAGGATGGAAGGCACTACAGTATTTACAACTATAGACCTTACACAAGGATACCATCAAATGCAGGTATATGAACCACTCCGTAAATACTTTAGTTTTACGTGGAAAGGTAAACAATACCGGTTCAGAGGTGCACCTTTCGGGTTACACTCTTTACCAGCATTCTTCCTACAAGTAATGGAAGAAATGTTTGCAGACATGCCTAACGTGCAAGTCTATATAGTTGATATAGTCATCTTTTCTAAGACTAAGGGCGAATACGCCGCATTAGTCAGACGAGTCCTTAAGAGACTCAACGAGTAAAACTTCAAGATTAACGAGAAGACATGCTACTTCGCAATGAGCGAAATACAGCTCTTAGGCTACTATATATCTGGGGAAGGTATTAAAATCGACCCCGGTAAGGTAACACACCTGTCAGATTGGCGAACACCAACTACAGGAAGAGATGTTAACAGCATGCGTGGGTTTGTAAACTTATTTTCAAATGGATTACCACACTTAGCTGACTACCTTAAACCTTTTGGACACTTAAGATGTCATAAAGGCAAACTAGGAGACTTGTGGACAAAAGAGTGTGATGACGCGTTTAAAGCGCTCAAACACGCAGTCCAACACGCCCCAGTTGTACAAGGACCAGTCGATGGCGTGCCGTTTGAAATAGCAACGGACGCCTCCGACTTAGCCTTAGGAGGAGTATTATATCAGGTTATAAATAACAAACCTAGATATATACAATGTTTTAGTCGAGCAATAAATGCTTCACAGTTGAATTACCCAACTGTTAAACAAGAGCTATTAGCCATAGTGGCAGCTCTAACACACTTCCGAGATTACTTATACGGAACAGCATTTACGCTGATATGTGATCAGAAATATGAAAGAGATGAAACCCGACTCACAATTACTGAGTCGCTGGCATGATACAATATCAAAGTTTCATTTTGATATAAAACATCTGCCAGGAATACATAACCATTTACCGGATATGTCATGACGCTTCGTACCGGACTTTAATAAATCCGTACGTGAGTTATTAGCCACTGACTGGAAATGTAACCCCAGGTGGTTTGAACTGGCTTAAAAGATATTTGGGCCACATACCATAGATATGTTTGCTGCACATCATAATGCACAACTATCGAATTACAGGACTTTAAATCATCCTTTGGGAGACGCCTTTCAAATCGACCTCTCCAAACATAATGCGTGGGCTAATCCACCATGGCCGTTAATTGCCCAGCTATTAAATTATGTTCATATACATAAAGCTACCATCACGTTGTGTTGCCCATTACGGAGTAAAGATCCATGGCTCAATAAATTGATAAGCATGATACAATGCGAGCCAATATATTTAG
>NW_014037467.1:0-4095 GCF_001186125.1 Sphaeroforma arctica JP610 | reverse complement strand
TAATATGTATGTATATATGCACATGTGGTTATTGATTTTGGTTTCATATATTTGTTGATTGTAATAATTATCGTGTATTGAGTGTATTGTCTATATTTGTAAATATATGTATATTATATCAAATTAAATCCATGTATTTATCGACAGATTGACGCTCATGGTGTTGCATACGTACTTCCAGACATTTTGTCGGATGCATCCGGGCTCATGTCTATATAAACAATATATATATATACATATATTCCTATATGATATAGTTCAAAATTTGGATCTCCATCTCAAAACCAATATGCAAGCTTGCATCTTGTATTGAGTATTTATGAATAAATACACCTCATATTCCAGTCATACAGGTCATAAGGTACATTTAATGAATATATAGTACGAATAACAACGCGTTCAGATCCAATACGTGCTCTGTTTTCCGATGTCTGACGCACGTGGGTTAGCAGACGTGACAACTTCAGTCTTTTTCCGCAGGAGTTTCACATTCACTTGTGAGTCGTACGCGTGTTCATGCCACATCTAACATCTCTTTATTGTTGATTTGCCCATATGCCATACCACATTACTAATAAATTCCTCGCGCTCAAATTGGCTTCACCTCGTCGCGATCTCATGCGATTCAGAACACAACTTCTATCTGTTTCAGAAAGAATGAGTCTTATCATGAATCGGGCCTGTGCTCGAACCACATCTTAACTCGTTATGAATGAACACCACCGTTACCATGGTGATCATCATAGATCAGCTCCAACGCCCGTCATCAGCATCCTGTCAGTTTAGGTGTAGTCACACGAAGGCGGTGGTATCAGATGTAGACTGGTCAGGTGTGTACACGAATGATAGGTACAGCGAGGTCCCATCTGTGTATGCATGCCTCCATGGCTGACGAACAAGTTTACCTGTTTATCCAGATACACACGGGCACCTGTTTATTCAGATACACTCGGGCACCTGTTTATCCAGATACACACGGGCTACATCTTCTACCCAACACCCGCTTACTGTATTTGTTATAGCGGGAAAATCAGGCGATGTCCGACTCACAGGGCCCGGCCATTGCTGGCGGTATTGTCACTGGACTTATCAATGAGCCAGCGAAAATCACAACACACAAACTGGTCTCCATAGCAACACCAGCCAATTGCACACACCACCGGAACCTCTACACAACCATCTTGTATACACCTCAAACGGGATATGTATACATTCTATCACTGTGCGAAAACCCTCTTGCAATACGTTTAAAAATAACACATCCGCTACGCACAAGCCACACCATACACGTACACACACCTGAAAATGGGCATAGTCAGCTGGACGGCCTCATACATCTTGGCACAGGCATTGCCGGCTTCAAGGTATATGCTTGTCGACCCTAGATCAATCAGGTCCCCTAGAGTCTCCAGGCGTGGAGCTTGATCGGCGTCCTCTGCGACTAATATATCTCGCTGTAGAAGTAGATGGTGTGTGAAGTAAATCAGACCATGCAATAGGAGTAGCGTAGGTAGTTTTTCAGCTATAGTAGGCGTCTGAGTGGGTGGAGCTGCCGGTACCGAGCACTCGAATAAAAGCCCATACAACCTTTATTTGGCATGTGAATTCTGATACATATAAGTCCCTTACTTCACGATTGGTTTAAACGTTTGAAAACTGGATGCTATGGAGAGGCCGCATACAGTACTTGCCATACAAAGTGTAGGTGTACGTCACCCCTCCGGCCTACAGGTGGTCATGCTGGGTGTCTTGTGTCTTATTGTTTCCTGTTGTTCCGTACGAACGGATGGGCTTGACTCAGGATAGGTACACACCAGGCATGGATAAGACACAAACACCGGGTGGCAACCATGTCATTATTGATGTACACGATACGACTTGCCTGTCATAGGAGGTTGGGGGTATCCGCCTAGCTTTTTAGAGCGAAAGCTAAAAATGAGAATCACTACCGGAGGAGGGGAGGGGAGGCGTGGCTTTATCTCAATGACTATCTTTTGGACTTTGTATACATGTCAATAGGATTTTGTATACATGTCAATAGGATTGATACTTTACCTCGGCCTATACAATACAATACAACACAACACTTCACTGTATCGTGCATTTCCCTCGACTGTAATATGCCTAGCTTCCCATCCCAGACGCCACAATAGCTTCGTACCAATCATCGTCAAACACGCCCACAAAACACGAAACATAGACCTACAACCAGACGTAGACCTCCAACGTCCAACCGCTACAATCAGGGCTAGCGTTGCTGTACAACTCATAAACCTAAAACCCAAAACTTTAGAAACCCGACCGTTACAATCAGGGCTAGAGTGGCTGTACAAGTAACCACCTCATAATCCTAAAACCCTAACCGTTACAAGCAGGGCTAGCGTGGCTCTGCAAGTAACCCCCTCATAAGCTACCTTCGCCAGGATTGCCATGAGTCTGTCGTTGTAGCGATCGGAGAGTGCGCTTGTCTCCGTCTGCGCCCACACACCCAGATTCCTGACGACGTTGGCTGTGTCGAGTATCTCCTTCTCAGTCACTCCGTCCTAATGCATACAGCCAACAGATGTTAGTCAGGTGATAGGTGTTAATATAACACAGTGTCTGGTGCTACGAGTACGATGGAAGGGGTCGTATGCTACATCCTATACCTTGCAATCATGTTCGTTCTCGCAAACCACCGATGCGCCAGTGTACCCACACCTTTCAACTGATGTCAAGTGACAAGGCAGACGCACGCCATCCCCCACACGAACATGCAACGCTATACACACCTACAGAAAATGTACCTGACTCTTGCCTACCTACTAACGAAACAATGCCCATACTAACTCCGCGCGACAGAAGGACACATCTGTTTGGATTCTTCGCCTACCTACACAATCGCATACCTACAGAGTGCTAGCCTATGCCCTCAGGCGACGCACTCAGCACCCGCAGCGCACACACGTACAGTGAATGCACCTGACTCTCGCCTACCTACAAAATCGCATACCTGCAGAGTGCTGCCTATGCCCTCAGACGACACACTCAGCACCCGCAGCACACACACCGCCAGCAGCGCCATATCGTCCACACACCTCACCAGACACTGCATCACCTGCGTCTGCAGAACACTCACATCCACCGCTTGTTCGTCGTGCACACCCTTCTGTACCCCGCTATCTCCCTCCTCGGATGGGCTATGCTTCTCCTTCGTTTGGCCCGTTTCTACACCCCCATCGGTGTCCGGGTTGACCCCCGGGTCACTGCAACTGTCCAGCCACTGCCTAGACTCTCTACCCACCGCCAGCATGGCCTCCGAGTCCGTCACAGCCAAACCAAAGGCACTCAGCTGCTTAAACACACGTGCTATATCCACGGGCGTGTCCTCACTCTCGTCTCTGTGTTCAATGTCGAGCATCTCTAGGACACTCTCCATGCGGTCGTCCACTGTGGCGCGTGTGGCTTGCTTCATGGCGACTAACTGCAGACGGGTAGAAGGAGAGACTCGGGTGAGTGGGTGAGTGTGGGTATGGGAGTGCTATACAGGCACACGTGCGACAGGGACGATAACCAACCCGGTATGCATACAAACATGTATTTCACAAACGGACACACACCCAAATGAATACGCAAGCTGATCCAGTTACGTAGTAGTGGAGATAAGGTTAGGTTATATACGCATGTTGACACAGGTACGTAGTAGTGAAGAACAGGATAGGTTATATACGCATGTTGACGCAGATACGTAGTAGTGGAGATAAGGTTAGGTTGTAAACGCATGCTGACAAAGATACGTAGTAGTGGAGAACGGTTAGGTCATATACGCATGTTGACACAGATACGTAGTAGTGGAGATAAGAATAGGTTATATACGCATGTTGACACAGATGCGTAGTAATGGAGATAAGGTTAGGTTGTACACGCATGATGACACAGATACGTAGTAGTGGAGAACGGTTAGGTCATATACGCATGTTGACACAGGTACGTAGTAGTGGAGATAAGAATAGGTTATATACGCATGTTGACACAGATGCGTAGTAATGGAGATAAGTATATACGCATGCTGACACAGACACGTAGTAGTGGAGATAAGTTTAGGTTATATACTCA
>NW_014037468.1:0-4096 GCF_001186125.1 Sphaeroforma arctica JP610 | reverse complement strand
AGTAGTACTACACACACACACACACACACACACCTATATATATATATATATATTATAAACATTATCATATCATTATGGAAACGACAGTATCGTATCACATGTTGGGTGTAAATATTCGTACACACATCATCCAACATCCTAACCAATGTCCTCAAAGAACAACTAATATTCAACAACGGGTATCATAAAAAAATAAAAATTCTTATTTGAGTGATTTACACAAAATATTTACGATCAGTATGTGTTTGTATAGTTTGTGTAACAATATGTGTCAACTATGATGTATGTGTACACACGTGCTTTTATGCCATGTATTTAATTTCTGCTGTATGTCGCGCATGTTTGCCCTTGCTATTGTCTCCATAGGTGCAGTGCGACATTGTATTTGAATCGGTGGGGTTTATCGGTTCAAAAACAGTGTCGCACTGCACCGATGGAGACAATAGCAAGGGCAAACATGCGGGGCATACAACATAAATTAAACACATAGCACAAAAGCACGTGTGTGTACACATAAATCATACACACGCGCACATGCACACATATGAGAGATTGTGTGTTTATTTAAGGCTATAAATTAGAATATAATTATTACACGAGTATAGAGTTTACTTATGAATTTAACCTAAAATGTAAGATTCGGTCTCTCAAGGCGATATTAACGCCTTAGAATAAATAAACGCGTAGGTAAATTCTAAGTATCGTGAAAATATCAAAGTAAATAAACGAAATAAGAGTTTAGTAAAGTTAGGTATGCCTCGTGAAAACAGCAATACTCTGAGGGATTGTGAGGCAGAGACATTGCCTATATATAATCCTCTCAGTACTGTTTCCGCCGAAGGGATTTTATTTAGTGTTTCGTTGTCGCTCTATTAGAAACTATGGTATGTCTCATTGGGGCGAATCCGAGAGACTCATAAAATCCTATCTTTAGAAAAAGAAATAAAAAAAAGAAAAGTACTCTTGATGTCTATAGTTATTGCCTTAACCAATAACATGCCACTTATCGAGAATTACCGACTTAGCCTTCATCAGACTGGCACATCTGGTTGGCTGATCGAAGGATCAACTAGGTAACGTTAATAGTCCCTAGAAACCTATATTCGGTTGAGCCATCTCGCTACCGAAGTATTCAGATATAAATAAAGTTGGAAAGTAAATAAAGTTCTATTAATAGAACTAGACCAACTCTTTATGTTTGGTATTTCACTGAGGCCTTTTAATGGCCTCGTCCAAATTTCTGATATGTAAAATGGAAAAGGTATTAATTAAAAAAACCAATAAAACCCATTTTAGGAAACTTAAGTTCCTCGTGCTATTAAAAGTACATTTAGGAAACTTAAGTTCCTCGTACTATTAAAAGCAAGTTTATAATTTACATACTGCTTAAGAGTACATTTATAACATAGAGTCTAATGTGGAGGCCCGGCTTATTACAAACATACATCTCGTCATCGGACGACGATTCTGAATTGTTATGGGATGTAGCCCAAATCATGTGAGGTCCACGTATTGGCTGCTGTTGATCGTAGTTCTTATCGAAAACCTCGATAAGTACTTCAGAAGTACGAAAAGGGTTTCTTACCACAAATTTGGCATGAAATTCAGTGGTACTTTCCATGTACGTTTCCTCATCATAGTTGCTGTCCTGCTCAATGTTGGTTTTTCTGCTTTTACAATATCTTACGTGTAGTGGTTCCTCATTTACGATGACCACACTTTCGATATACAGAAGTGCTGTCATAAGATTTCCTTTAAATAAAAATCGACCAAAGCCCAACTGGACCTCACTGTTGTGCATCAGTTTCCAGCTCGTATTGGCATAGTATGCACCAAACCATCTTACAACATCCCCCAAAGTTCGAAGAGTGTGACCAGCAGCGGGACGTAGTAGAGTTGTCGTCGAGTTCGCAACTTCATTTGTATGCTCGTTGATGTTGTCACAGTCAGCTGATAAATTTAGTTGAGGTAGCGCATTCTTTTGGAGCTCGATTACACCACGTGGGGTACGCTTCATCATATAAGATCGGAAGTGAGATACACATATCCATCGTCTGTTCCTGAAATAGTTTGGAAAAGCTAGTAGTTTTCGGGAATAAACGTCATTCTCTCGTAGTTTTTTAACCCATTTCTGGCGTACTTCAGTATTTGCGGGAATCTCACTAGATAGGTTCTGCCTTTACACGTTAAAACACTACACTGTGGTGGCATGATAATTGATTGATACTACGAGTGATGAGTCTGTGAATGACAACATATATAATGTAATGATCTGTAATATATTCCCAGTTGTATCGCTGTTTAGACGATCACGTAATCACGTTGCCAGAATGTGTTAGCCAATAAGTATAATTTTGACCACTAAATTTCTATACAATTTTCATACTTAAGAAAGTGATATACCAATTTGACTACTTTCAATATTTTCCGTAGTCAAAAGAAGGTAGCCCCAACATGCGTTTTGACTTGCTGATGCTTTCATGTATCCCCGAATAGTCTATAAAGTGTTTTGTGTACTAATGTGACCTCGCTCGTAACGTATACAGAATTATAGGACATGGCGATTGAATAATATATAATAAGTACTATGTCACGATAATCTGCCATAAGTTGACTAAACCATTTAGCTTAAATTTGTTTCACAATATTGTTGAATCCGACTGACACAACTAAATATTCATCGTAACCGCCCATAATACAAGGTATGTGACCATCCACATACTTTCATTAGTTTTAGTTGATTACAGCACTCTAGGATTAGTATTATGAGTATAACAGCAAATTGATCACTACATGTGTGGGTTTTCGTTGACCACCAATATAATTGATAATAGGCATAGTGGTAACAATCCAATTTGTAATAGTAATTTTACAATGGAATTGGTGGTCAAAAATTCAGATAATTAGTATGTGTGTGTTTATGGATGTGTGTACACTTATGTATGAACATGTGTACTTGTGTGTATGTGTTTACGCATGTGTGTACACGTTTGTATGCACATGTATATGTATGTGTATGTGTTTACTGTATGTGTTTACGCATACAGTCACTAACAATTCGCTTTCGCGCTCATTTTATGAAGAAAGATAATAATCATGGTATGTGTTCTAATGTCGATTGCTTTATTATTTTGTCTATACGCAAGCGAATAGGTATGTGTACATGCAAATAGACATGTACACATGTCTATACGCAAATGTAAACCTATTATTATTTTTATTATATACTTGTTAAATTATATACTTATTGTTATACTATTGCAGATGAAGACTGTCTCCACTATGGTATATAAACATATGATTAAATATTTATTCTAATTTCTAAAGATACTTTATCAAGTACAGACAGTCGCACAAGCTTAATGGGATCGACGGATTTCACCCCTAATCCCCATCAGGCTTGTGTGCTGTCTGAAATTAAATAGTTGTCTCAAATATCATTTGCTTCATCTTCGTAACCTTCCAGTATCTCGGTCAATGGCGGTAACAGACTCGGCGAAAGTGGAACCTGTTCGAAGTTCAAAATCAGTTACTTTTAAATAAAACAGAGTAATTAATCACTTATACACTATTTTACATAAAGTATCACTTAATACAACAGAGTATACTTACCTTTGAATGATGCCTTTCGCTTTTTATCTTGTACGTTTCCGCTCAAATGAGAAGATACTTTCCGACCGACACGAAGTTGGTAGTAATCTGAACGATATTAAAGCAACCATGTACAGAAAAGGGAACTGGTATCTCAAACTATGCCAGCACTCCAATGCTTGTTTGCTTGGGTGCATCCGCTTTCTAACAGTATTGGTTCCTAATCCTCTCCCTATCTGAACAAATGTTTCTTTGGGTGCAACACAAGGCAGATTATCCCATGCATTAAGTTCTCTTCGTATTTTAACCCTGATTACTGCAGTACTCGACTCATGAAGTGGTGTCCCCTCCTATTCGCCCATTGCTGTGTAGAAATACGGCCTCCGGTCAGTCTAAAATATCAAGATCAATTGAGATAATACATTGGTTTTTATTTGTATTGTAAATAATTTAATACAAGCTCTTTTTCCAATATTTCCAAAGTGTTCTAAATGCACTTTGATGG